>NC_052507.1:79177759-79412759 GCF_014356525.2 Nilaparvata lugens
TCATTTTTTCGGCCGCCCAATTTCTCTATAGTGAGGTGTACGTTATAATGGCAGTGGAGAAATATAGGAGAACATTGTTTGCCGATACTCTGCTTTCCTTTGGTAGAGAGTTAGTGGGGAGGATATTTTTAATATTCTTCCCAAAGAATGGACATTGATATGTCCAAGCTCCGCCAATTTATGTAGATGCATAACAATAGATTTTATCTATAGTTATATATTACAATTGCTTTTTCATATCATATACAGTTTCCAATAGTTTATTTCTTAGTCTATATTATGCAAATTCATCTATAACTTTGGCTGTATTGTAAGCTATTGTATATAAGTGTAATAAGCCAGTATATATTGGTAATCTACATAAATAAAGTACTCAATCAATCAATCAATTGCCACTGCCTATATAGAGGATAGCTGATACCGGTATATCAAATGTAATATCATTTGTTCATACTTATTAAAGATGATGAATTGTATTTATTCATTCGCCAAGAAGATATATTTTACAATGAAAAATATATGTAAAGATATTCTGATACCGGTATATCAAATGTAATATCATTTGTTCATACTTATTAAATATGGTGAATTGTATTTATTCATTCGCCAAAAAGATGTCTTTTTCAATCATTCAATCATAGATTTTCATAAATGAGGAAAAAAATTGTTAGTTGATTATATTTCTACTTTTCTGTTGGAATACAGCTTTGCTGATTGCCTACCTTGCCACTGCGTTGTATAGAAGATATCTGATACCGGTATATCAGATATAATATCTTTTGTTCATACTTATTGAAGATGGTGAATTGTAGACTATTTATTCATTCGCCAAGAAGATATCAATGATTACTAAAAGATTCTCAATGATTCATAAATAGATTTTCATAATTGAGATAGAAAGTTTTGTTAATTGATTATACTGTATTTTTACTTTTCTGTTGGAGAACAACGTTGCTTATTCTCTGCCATGCCACTGCGTTCATTAGAAAATAAATGATAAAGGTATATCAGATGACTGGTAATATTAACAGCTGTTCATGCTAATTAAAAATGATGAATTGTATTATAGACTTTGTAACACGTTAGATCTTGAATTATGTTATTTTAATCTCCAAGAAAATATCAAAATCAAATCAAATCAATTTATTCGCACAATTTACAAATAATACAGTACAGTTACAGTACATCTATATATACCCTTACGTTATGAGAGACTCACATGTAGGCTTAAGCCTGTGTTTGTGAAGGCCTGGCGTAATTTGCTGAATTTGAAATCGATAAACTAGATTATGAAAATTGATATTATATTAAACTAAATTGAGAAAAATACAGATTAAAAAAATGATATGAATAAATGTTGATATTATAGAAAGAAAACAAATAATTGGCTGCAGAAACAGCCAGTTATAATTAATGACTAAAAGTTAGTAAAACTAACTAATATCTTTTTCAATAATCAAAAAACAACATTCATGATCAAGATAAAATATTCTGTTAATATCTCTGTAAATATCTGTTTATATCCCTACATTGTTGTTAAACGATCCAGCAACGTTGCGGAGCTAGGGAATGATAGCGCTATCTGCTTTGTCGAATGATAGACAAGGATAGCAACACCAATGTCAATCGAATACTGCCATTATAGCATGAACCACAGTATATGAAGGTTGGATTGTTGCGGTGATGCAAATAATAGGGCCTGATGATGCTATCTCTCACTCTCGCTCTCTCTCTGTTTTTCAATCATATGATTATTCTTCTCTCTCTCTCTCTCGTTCAGGAAGCCGCCCTGAGCTTTTCCTATTGTGTTCGATGATTTTTTTCGACGAGCGTTTTTCGGTCACGTTCGTGATAGCATGCATGTGCTCATGAGCTCTGTACTGTACTTTGCAGTGCTCTCTCTCTCTCTAATTCTCTCTGCCTCTCACATAATCTCTCTCCACTCTCTCCATCTCACACATACTCACACCCTCTCTCCCAGTGTATAAACCAGTAAATATTGTAATCTGCATAAATAAAGCTTTCAATCACTCTCTCACTCTCTCTCTTTCTCTCACCCTCTCTCTTTCTTACTCTCACAAATTATCTCACTCTTTCTCTTTCTCTCTCACACTCTCTCTCTCACTCACTATGGCATCACTCTCTCTCTCGCTATCTCTATATGTCTCTATCACTCTCTCTCTCAGTTTGGTAGAGAGTTAGTGGGGAGGATATTTTTAATATTCTTTCCGAAGAATGGACATTGATAAGTGCAAAGCTCCGCCAATTTATGTAGATGCATAACAATATAATTATTATCTATAGTTATTATATTACAATTGCTTTTTATAGATACAGTTCAATAATTATTTCTTAGTCTATATTATGTAAATTCATCTATAATTTTGCTGTATTGTAAGCTATTGTATATAAGTTTTTAAGCCAGTATATATTGTAATCTACATAAATAAAGTACTCAATCAATCAATCAATCAATCTCTCGCCCTCTCTCTTTCTTACTCTCACAAATTCTCTCACTCTTTCTCTTTCTCTCTCTTACACTCTCTCTCTCACTCACTATGTCATCACTCTCTCACACTATCCCTATATGTCTCTATCACTCTCTCTCAGTCACACAACTTTCTCGCTCTCTCTCGTTCTCTCTCGCCCTAGCACTGTTCGCAAATAAGCCCTTCCTTCCGTCTGCTCTGACAGACGTCTGACATGAATGTGAAGGAATCCGACGCCCTCTTTGCACGATGAGACGTACGAAACAGAGAGGACGATAAGAAGAAGATGGAGGATGATGAGGAGAAGAAGAAGAAAACGAAGAAGAAGAAGAAGAAGAAGAAGAAGAAGAAGAAGAAGAAGAAGAAGAAGAAGAAGAAAAGAATAGAAGAATAAGAAATGAGAAGAAGAGAAGAAGAAGAAGAAGAGAAGAAGAAGAATAAGAAGAAGAAGAAGAAGAAGAAGAAGAAGAAGAAGAAGGAGGAAAGAAAGAAGAAAAGAAAAGAAGAAAAGAAAAGAACAAGAAGAAGGAGGAGAAGAAGGGGAGAGAGGAGGAGAAGAAGAAGAAGAAGGATGAGAAGGAGGAGGAGGAGGAGGAGGAGTAGGAGGAGGAGGAGGAGGAGGAGGAGGAGGAGGAGGTGGAGGAGGAGGAGGAGGAGGAGGAGGGGGAGGAGGTGAAGGAGATGAAGGAGAATGAGGTGGAGGAGGTGGAGTATGGGGTGGAGGAGGATGAGGAGGAGTTAGGAGGAGGAGGAGGAGGATGTGAATGAGGAGGAGGAGGATGAGGATGAGGAAGAAGAGGAGGAGGAGGTGGTGGAGGAGGAGAAGGAGGAGAAAGAGGTGTAGAATGAGGTGGTGCAGTATGAGAAGAAGGAGGTTGAGTAGTAGAAAGACGAGGATGATGAGGAGGTAGAGGTGGAAAAGAAGGTGGAGGAGGAGGAGAAGTAGAATGAGGAGGAGAAGACGGATGAGGAGGAGAGGGAGGAGGAGGCGAGCCGCACCCGTGGCACATCCTGAGTTTGCATTTCGGCCACGTTCAAATACTGTACCTACCTGATACTCCAACTAAATACGCCGTTCAAATTGCGGATATCAAGCTCTACTATTGTACTTGTAACTCTGTACCTGACTTGTTTGATTAGGACAGAGAGAGAGAGTGTGCGTTAGAGAGAGAAGAGAGAGAGAGAGAGGAGAGAGAGAGAGAGAGAGAGAGAGAGAGAGAGAGTGAGAGAGAGAGAGAGAGAGAGAGAGATAGTGAGAGAGTTATAGTGTGATGAGGAGTAACAGAATAAGAGAGGTGCGATCGGCACAGAGAATTGTGAAGTTAGAGAAGGAGTTGAGAGAGAGACGAGTAAAAGAATCATGGAGATAGAGAAAGACAGATTTAATAAAATTTAATAGTTGCCTTTCCTATGAGCGGAGTTAGGACTCTAGGTCCTCTCTGTCACACATCGGTGGTGTTTCAACGAATATTAGTTGATTATTGGAAAATGATATAAATAGTATCCTCTCCTTTAACACATAACCGGAGTGTGAGGAAAAGTTTGTGTGTGTGTGAGAGAGAGTGAGTGAGTATATTGGAGAGAGTAATCGAACCAGTAGTTGAGTAATTGGAGGCGGATAGACTTCTGTTTTGTTCATGTATAATAATGATTACAAATAGAAAATGATGGAATCGCTCATCGATGATGGTTCAATTTTCATGATTATACTTCTATTCGAGAATCAAGGTTCCAGAAAATCAGTAACTTACTCATGCAATAACCAGTTCGAATAAATAATCATTATTTTCTCAATTTACATAAGTGTGATCATCGTGAATTCTATACAACGAATGCATACATTGCAGAAAGTATATAGAATGTAATTTGTATAATATAGTAAATATCTCGTACATTGTTTATTCTATGACTCGATTATATCGTCCTTGCCAATTACATCAAAAAACTATAATAATTTATGTTGACATACTATTTCCCGGTTGCACAAAAGCCGGTTAAATTCTAATCGTGATTAATTTTACGAGAACCAATCAGAGGAGTCCTTTTCGATAAGACGGCTTCTCTGATTAGTTCTCGTGTAATTGATTTTAAATTTAACCGGCTCTTGTGCAACCGGCACTATGTATTTTGTTTGACGTTATATGAATAAATTCACTTGACTATAAAACACTTATTGACATGGGCTACTTTTAAATTAATAAAACAAAATAAATCTTATAGCACCCTTTATTTTTAAAAAACTTCAAAATAGTTGAACAACAAGTTTCGGTTTACACCATCTTATCAGGTTATGAAATGAAATAAAATTAAATTTTAAATTTTATTTTATTTTATAACCTGAAGATGGTGTAAACGGAAACTAGTTGTTCAACTATTTTAAAGTTTTTTAAAAATAAAGGGTGCTATAAGATTTATTTTGTTTTATTCACTTAACTATATATGTTTGAAACTCAAAGAGAACTCCATGTGTATCTTCTAAATCCCATTATTTCATGTTCCCTCTACGCATTGTCCTTTCCAATTACTAAGTTTGAATACGTTCAAACATCGGAGACAACTGTAGAAAGAAGTCCATCGTTTCACAATATTAAGTTTCTTGTACTCAGCGTATCAGCTGACTAGTACACACACTTCTGGCAGCTATTAGACTACAGCCATAGAATATAACGATCTAAAGTTTAGGGCCGGTTTCCGAACTTGGTATTTAGCTAAGTTTTAAACTTTACACTATTTTCTATTTATTTTATTTTGTGTTCAATTTTCTAGTTTTTCAAACGTGGACTGCGCCTATGCCCTGTTTTGGAAAGCCAATTTTCCAAACTCCAGCTGTTAAAAGTCTAGGACTCAGCTAATTCGAGAGCTCGGAAACCGGCCATTAGTATAAGCACAGATAAAACAAGTCCTATATTAGGTATAAGTTTTCTCTGGTACAGTGCAGAGAAAACGTTCACGCTTGTCTTGCTAGCAAGCAGCAATAGATTGCGATAAGCAGCTGGATTCTCCTCGCATGATGAGTATTGGAAGGAAGCTCACACCTTGCTATGTGCAATGTTGTCAATGTCCGAGTGAGTCCAATGTTGTCTGTACATCGTGCACTTGGTAAGCAGCTCGCGAAGTAGTCCTCAAGCACGCCTATCAGATGATAGGGACTTCGAGCTTCGAGCCAAACAACCACCTCAGTTCAGATGATAACAAACCAGTGACCGAGCAACATCCTCTCTGATGATGCGGTTTCACTCTAGCCAACCATCCATTCAGTTCCCTTCTTTGTCTGGCAGCCAGAAAGGCGTATCTTCCATCTCTGCCTATCAACCAGAAATGCGTTTCTCCCCTCACTGTCTGTCAATCAGAAAGGCGTATCTTCTTCGCTCTTCTTTGTGGACCACATCCAACGTCAGTCAGTATGTTGATTGCGCATTGTTGTCTGCTGGGGTTTTTACCCGGGGGATAAAGGAGAGCACGTACTTGGTTGGTTGATGTCATCCACAACTGCGGTCTCTTTCTTTTCCTGTCTAGTTTTTCTTTCTCGATTCCCCTCTTCCATTCTGAAATCAAAGTGATAGACTTCAACAAAGAGAGTAGAATTCTAATTGTAGGGAGAATTCAATGAGACAACTAAAATTGAAAATATAATTCAACAATAGGAATGTGATTCTAGTTGTAGTGTAAGTTCAAATTAGTTCAAATTAGGAGAGTTAGCTGTAAGAATTATAATTAATATCGGGGCGCCGATCTTCGCTCGTCATTTTTATTTATTTATTTATTTATTCATTTACAATGCAAATGACACTAATGTAATAACATTGAAAGGTGAAATAATAAGGTAGTCCTTGTGCTATTTTTCTTCCAAATTTATAAGTGACAAAGTCCAAGATAAGGTTAGAATTTCACGTGTACATTTTTTAAAAATTTTAGTCCAAAATAAACATTAAAACTATAAATTTTGAATTTAGATGGATTGAATTAATAAATTAATTAGAAATATTTCACTCAATTACCACTTCTAACGAATGATATTGAGTTATTTGAGGAAATTTGGAACCATTCAAGAAACACAAACTTTTGAACACCAAAGCTCAGAATTCGATAGAGTATGAACTTTATTCAATTACTCAGCTTAACAAGTCACAGAAGAGAATTAATCAAGCAAATTATGGGAACAGAGAACACAATAGAATATAGGGATTAAATTAATTTGTAGCTTTGCAACTTTCAATGAGATTTATTGATAAACAGAACACAATCCTTTAAAATTTTCGTGTTCATATTTTAAAGCAGGCTACACATCAGCTTATGAATTTCGGGGATGAGATATTTTGATTTTTCACAGCTGCACTCGCCCACTCACTTTTTTATCATTCACAGACGACGAAAGTCTCAGCTGTTTTTCCAAGGATGGATCATCCTTTTAATGTCGTTCAGCGAGTTTTCCCAGGGATGAGACATAGTGCAATCGAATTTTTATATCATAAACCAACTATGTTCCAAATTTCGTGAAAATCGTTAGAGCCGTTTTCGAGATTCGTTGGACATGAATAACCATAAATATAAATAACCAAATGTAAAAATATATACAGGAATTGCTCGCTTAGTATAATAGAATTGATTTGAGAACTATGAGAATCTAAGCACTTTTGGACTGTTTAGAGATGATATTTAGATATGTTTCTTATCCAGAAACCATGCCCAAGAATAAAAGTAGGGAGTTCAGAAATCAATGAGAGCTATTAATAGAATAAAACGGATATAGTACCCTTTTCATAAAATACCTTCACCCTCATAGAATATTTTTTACTTTTATAATAATTATTAAAATAGCTCTTGTTATTTGTAATCCTATTATATTTAGCGAGCAATTTCTGTATTTCTGTTAAGATTTTTATAATATCTGGCAATTTTACAGAAGAAACATAACCTATTTTTTGGACATTTTATTAATTTATCAAAATTTGGGAATGGAATAGATTTGGGTCAAGCCTGTTGTTCCTTCCTAATCATATTTATATGATTTGTGATTCTGTCCACGGATAAATAAATAAATACATTTTTATATCTTATTATCTATGTTCAACGGATCTCGAAAACGGCTCTAATGATTTTCATGAAATTTGGAACATAGGAGGTTTATGATATAAAAATTAAATTGCACTAGGTCTCATCCCTGGGAAAACTCGCTGAAGGACATTGAAAGAATAACTCATCCTTTGAAGAACAGATGATAATTTCGTCGTCTGTCGTCTGTCGATAACAGAGGATGCGTGTGCCTGTGTGGGAGATCAGCTGTGAAATCATTCAATCAGCTTACCGTATCTCGCGAGAAATATTATCTAGAAATTTTAATAGACTCTTTATCATAATAATCTGATTTGTTGACATGACATGGTTTATCACTCTAAATTAGAGTATATCATAATATTCAAAGTTAATCATTATTACAGTTTTAAGTGATTGATTAGTGAGTGTTATTTTGTTTTTCAAATTTGGTTTTAAATAATCTGAATTAGAACTTTTCTGTTTTTAAATATTTTGACTAAAAATTGGATCTGAATTCAAGTGTATGAAACATAACCTACTTTTTAGACCATTTATAGTGTATAAATCAAAATTCGGGGAAGAAACAGTTTTGGGCTGTGCCTGTTTGTCCTCCCCCAATCATTTTGAAGAATTGTGTTCTGTTTATCAATAAATAAAATAACGAGCGAAGCTCGGTGCCCCGACATTGAAATCTAATAATTGCCTAATTTTTTTTAAGTTGAACTTTTTTGAAAATAAATAACAATAATTATAGTGAATAAAAAGATTCATAAAAAAGTTTTTTGTGTTGGTTGTGCTTAAATTCATTCTCAGTAGCAATTAACAGTTATTAATATTATTTCTTCAATTATAATGTAATTGAAGTCAAACCTCCATAATATAACGAAGTCGATTATCCCGAGAAAAAATTCGCTGCCGAGAGGTATTCGTTATTGAGAGTTTCTGTCAAGAAATCTGCCATTCTGTAGCAATATTTATCAACTTTTTACACTATTAGATGGAACGCAAAATACGGATATTTTGTCAATATCTTCACTATAATAACTCAAATTTCCTATTTTTTTGTTTTGTATTTGAAAAGTGAGTAATATCAATTGAATTTTGCATTTGAATAAAACATCATGTGTGATAAACGACTCACATTTATTCAAACAGTCGGACATGTCTGGTACACTATTTTTCAGTTTTAATCCTTGCCTGATAATTTTGAAAGCCTCTAGAATTTCTTGATCTGATGGATTCTTCTCCTCAGGTTCGCCACAGTCATCATCATCATCATCATAGTCAGTTCGAAGAATTGAAATGTGTGACAAAAGCGAGAATGGGAGAAAAGTCCAGTAGTTCACCTGCCTGGTCTACAATAATGAACCCATCGACAAAAGACAAATAAGAATGGCGCAAATTAATACTAAGAGCCCACCCTAAATGACATGGGAAAATGATGATGAAACACTTTATGAACTAATAAGAATATTAAAGGGAATTGGATAAAATATTAATTTTATATCAACTTGAAAGCTCTTGGAATTCAATTTCCAGTAGCTTGCATTCAATTTCCGATATGTGTTTCGCCCTCTATTGCTCTATTGACTGTCTACCACTCTATCTTCTTCCTACCTGAATTGCCATTATTTTTAGTCTATTGACCTTTCTGCTGAAACTGAAGAATTCCTTGAAAATGACCGTCTGCTTCCTATACACACTACACTTTGTATGTTGATGTCAAGAGAAAACTTTGTTGTTGAGAGGTCCGAAATTCGTTAAATAGAGGTAAATAAGCAGCAAAAACTCTAAAATGTCATGAGACCAGGTAAAAATTTGTTGTGTAGAGGATTTCGTTGAGTGGAGGTTCGTTATAGAGAGGTTCGACTGTATATGTATATTATTTCCGGATGAATCACATGAATGTATTGATTAGTAGTGGTCAGAATAAGTCAAATCGGATTATATTGCAGTCAATGAAGTACTTTCGATTCTGTTTTAAATGAGTAAAGATTTTGTACAACCTATTCACTTACGACTTTTGAACGACTTTCAATATTCGGTTTGGTTGAGAATAGAGACACAGTACATCCTAAAAACGTTGAACTCCTGAAGGCCTTTCAATTCAGTTGCGATAAGTATAGAGATATAGCGCAACCTATATACAATAGCTTGGAATCTGCTAGAATAGCGTTGTTTGGGCGTTGCGATGGAAGCATATTGCAAACAGATTGCAGCAAAGAGAGAGATTTAGTATTCCGTGTGCGCTGCGAAAGCTTTATTTGGCTGAAAAGTCAGTCCGAAGTCTGAACGGGTCTGAGCCTTGTAGCTCAGGGGACAGCGTAGCACAACTGGCTTTCCCCCCGGTTCCGTGCCTATTGTAATGGAAAGAATTTTCGGATAAAAAGCGCACTACAAAATACCTACACATATATATATTTATATATATATATAAGAAGCGCATTACAAAATACCTACATATATATGTATAAGAAGCGCACTAAAAATATCTATATATGTATGAAGAGCGCACTACAGAATATCTATATATATGTATAAAATGCGCACTACAGTGGCCGTTCCTGATTTTGTTCCTCAAAGGACGAAAAAATAAGTCTATCCTTCCGATTTGATTGCAGACTCACCGTCTCTTGTCCATATTTCTTCATTGTTACTTCTCTTTTTTTTGTAGACCCTCAATTTCATCAGATACTTCCTTGACCAGATTAAGTGAACATTTTGAAATAGGCTTTGTCATTTCTATAATATGTGAGGACTGAAAAGCGATCAAGTCTGTTATTCTTAGTTCAAAAAGATACTCTATTGTAATAATCAATTAAAACACTTATTGACATGGGCTGCTTTTAAATTAATAAAACAAAATAAATCTTATAGCACCCTCTATTCTTTAAAAAACTTTAAAAAAATTGAACTTTTCTTTAACTAGTTTCGGTTTACACCATCCTCAGGTTCTAAAATAAAATGAAATTCAATAACTGTTTACTAAATGATATAAACGAACATATGTTTAAATACTATGACTAATTATTTCTGGTAAAAGTTATTAAATTTATATTTAAAAATCTTTAATTTTATTTATTTACTTTTAATTTTATCAAAAATAGGATTATTTAAGTCAAATTGGATTATATTCATTAAATTATTCCTATTCAATTTTGCAGTTTTATAGATATAAAATTCTTCTTTTACATCCAATTTATTACTTTCACTACCAATGCTTAACATTTTCATATTAGAATTTATATTGATATAATAGTTCAACTATTTCAAAGTTTTTTAAAGAATAAATGGTGCTATAAGATTTATTTTGTTTTATTAATAATCATTTAAACGTTAAATCATACATGATTAGTCACCAAATAGTGGTGACTATCATGTCGATTAATATGACAATATAAAGATGATTAAGACGACAGTAGAAACCTACTATTACCTATTTGTCATCAGAATTTAGATTTTTTCTCATTTTTTTTCTATATAGAGTCCTAGAGTGATTGTTATTTAATATTTTAATCTTTCAATTCATGTTGTATATCTTTGGTTATTTTCCTTTTCTAGGCTGGCCACTAACGACAGGACAGACATGAAGAGCATGTGTGATTTACACACATGTTCATTATGCATGTAATGTCATCAGCGAGAGGCTTCGAATAAAAAACAGCTGTTTGATAGCAGCTTCTTACACAAAATAAACTCAGGAAAATAACAAATTTTCATGATGAACAATAATTTAACCACAAATAGAGTAGCGGAGAAAAAATAAACAACAATAAATCGAAAAACCTAATCTCAAAAAAACTTTTTTGAAGCGTTTTGCTGTGATAAAACCTTAGACCAGTTATAGAATACACACGCTGGGAAGTCTAGCCTCTGAAGCCAACATCTACTGCCAAATCCACCCATCTTGACGTCACAACCAAGCTAACAACAATGCATTGTTCAACAACAATGTAAGTTAAACACCACAATCACTTACACAACAAACTCGAAAAAGTTTTCTATAATCTCTTCACGATGCGTGACGTCATTGCTGTGACGTCAAGACGGGTGGATTTGGCTGTAGATGTTGGCTTCATCGACTTTCAGTATGAATATACAATGAGCCGTGTCTATTCTATAACTGGTCTAAGGATAGAACAACAATGTATGACGTCATTTTTATACACACATGTTTATCATGCATTTCCTGTTGTTAGTTGTTAGCGCTATTCAAATAGACTTGTGGTGAATATTCACTATTTGATTGTTTTTGTATGTACTGTATAATAATGTTGATGATTCGTGAATAAAACACTGTATGAATCCATTTTTTTCTTCTGAAATCCTCAAAAGGATTTGTAATAATATTGATAATAATTTTTCTGGTCGAGGGTTCAACACGACCAGAGGAGTTTATTCAAATTATAGACATGATAACAAAAAGCATAT
This sequence comes from Nilaparvata lugens, assembly GCF_014356525.2. NCBI lineage: Eukaryota > Metazoa > Arthropoda > Insecta > Hemiptera > Delphacidae > Nilaparvata > Nilaparvata lugens. Next base: position 79,189,714 of record NC_052507.1, read on the forward strand.
AAGCTACAATATTATTTACAAAGTATTAATACAATTGGTTGATTATTTGCTGATGTAAGAGAATGTGGCCCCCACTATATTTATGAATATGTGTCGGGATGCCACTAATTTTGCTATTGTTTAAGATTTTTAAAAGTAAAAAATTCCAATAAAGATACAACTTGCGAGTCATTAGAAGTTCATGAGAACCACATTTTTATACACAAATTCAAAAAAGAAAATTGATAGCTTAAGATGTAGAAATTTTATAAAAATTGAACATAAAATACATTTATAATACTCATGGGAAGAAATCATTGAAATGAAAATAAAAATGAAAATAAGAATTTAAAGGAGGAACAATCTTTGTAAAGGAGTTATAAAGGTGATTAGCGTAGATTAATCAATGGAATAACTGGAAAGAATATGGTTAAGAACAGAAAAGGGAGGAATACTCTTGCCATTGACAAGTTTTGAAGCGAGAAGGAGATGTGGAGAATGCTGTTGGAACTCTGATTCAATTTCCATGTAATTACAGAATGTAGCTCTCTCCTGTAATTAATACTTGCTTCTCTCTCGTGTGACAGTGATCAATCACTCCTCTAATTTCATTTTTTCGGGTCCCATCAATCCAAACCTCGTGTTATTCTCACTGTCTCTCCCTTTTCTCCCAAAATCTCTCTCTTTTCCACTCTCCAAAACGTGCTGCTATTTCCACTGTCTATTCCTTTCCTCCATCATCACTCTCTCTCTCTTTCTCTCGCAAAGAATCTATCAATCTCCATTTTCTCCCAAAATTTCTCTGTTTCTCTCCAAAACCTGGTGTTATTCTCACTATCTCTTCCTCTTCCCCTGACTCTTTATCTTTTTCTCTCCCAAGAATCTATCAATCTTTTTCTCTCTCAAACCTGGTGTTATCCCCCACTCAATGTTTCCTCCTTTTCTCCCACATCTCTCTCTCTTTCTCTCGCAGAGAATCCACCAATCTGGCTTGAACGTGTACGGAGAAAAACATAGCCAACAGCATTTTTCTCTTCCACAACAACCTGAAAAAATCGCTCCATCAGTTTTTTCTGATCTTGGGATGTAAGTTTGAGAAGGGAGTCAAGCATCAAGAATTTTCATCCATCCAAGTCAATAATCCTTTGAAGTGCATCAGTAAATGTTTGTGTTTTGTATTTTTGTTAGTGAATTTCTAATGTATGAAACTGAATTTTGTTTTCCATGTTTTGTGAAATGTTTGTGTATAGTTCATGTTTGTTCGATGTAAGAATGAAGGCCTATAGAAAGTAGAGATTCATTTTTCCTCAAACTTTTGGTTTCCAAAGGAGGTAAGTGATTCAATAAGTGATAGAATGCATAGTATGTAAATCAAATCAAATAATTTATTTTTTAAGCATCACAACAACGTCAATACAATATTTACAGCAGTAACATAATATATGGAACATAACATAGAATCACTTTGCTCATATGGGTTACTTGATTCGAATGAAAACAATATAAAAACTTTTAGTACCCTTTTATCAAAAACCTTGAAATATTTCAACGACTAGTTTCACCATAGGTCATTTTCAAGTTAAAATTAACTGATTAGCGAGTTAATTTAAAGGTCATTTAAGGCGAGTTTTCATAGGTCATTTTCAAGTTAAAATTAACTGATTAGCGAGTTAATTTAAAGTTCATTTAAGGCGAGTTTTCATAGGTCATTTTCAAGTTTAAATTAGTCGCTAATCAGTTAATTTTAACTTGAAAATGACCTATGGTCGAAACTAGTCGTTGAAAAATTTCAAAATTTTCAATAAAAAGGTACTAAAAGTTTTTATAGTGTTTTCATTTTAATATAACATAGTTATGTTGAGTTCGTTGTTCGCATTGAACAACGAATCAACACCACTCTATACACGGTTGACAAAGATGGCACAGCCATCGAAAATTCCCGAAAATAATGTAAGTTTCTAAGTGTTTTTAATCTATCTATGTCGTGTATTTCCTGTTTTAATCCTATTATATTAAGCGAGCAATTTATGTATATATATTTATATGGTTATGTGATTATCTGGTTTTCTGGTTATGTGGTTATTTGGTTATTTGGTTATTTGGATATATATATATTATATATATATATATATATATATATATGTTCAACGGATCTCGATAACGGCTCTAACGATTTTCACGAAATTTGGAACAAAGTAGGTTTATGATATGAAGATTCGATTGCACCAGGTCTCAAGCCTTGGATAACTCGCTGAAGGACATTGAAAGGATAAATACGTCCTTGGGAAAACAGCTGGGAATTTTGTCGTCTGTCGATACCGTAATGGAAGAAAGTGAACAAGTGCATGTGTGTGGAATCATCCAGCTGATCTCACGAGAAGAAAAATTCAGCAAGAGAAACTCATATTCGTTTATTTCTCTTTTTTTTAGAAAACATGTTCACTTCAGAAAGTCCAAAATAGTAACAAGATGCTGTTAGTGATACATAGTATATTAACAATAATTGTAGCAAACATGGTATATCATTCTAGATCGAATTCATAGTATATCTATTTGTAATTTGATTGTATGGTATGAGATGTAGTGGTATTTCTCCATAATTGAAAGAATAAGACTTTAATATTGTCAATACCACTTTTATTTATTCGAAAATTAAGTTATAATTTAGTACATGAAACCTGGTACTGAATTATAAATTAATTTTCGAATAAATAAAAGTGGTATTGACAATACCAAAGTCTTATTCTTTCAAATATCTATTTGTAATAATTGATGATGTGTTTGTTCTTTGAAGTGTGAATAAATTGTTATTTTGATGAGTGATAGTAGCTTAACCTAGATTTTGATTTGGACTGTAGTATAAATTTGAAAAGGGACAGTTTTGGGCATAAGCCTGTTGTGCCTCCTCATATAACTGTAAAAATAATTGTAAGACTGAGAAAATGAATAAATAAATATACACTATGAATTCAATCTTTCTTTACAAACTTTCTATGCTTTTACACTCCAGAAGAAAGCTCGGTCCCCCGATATTTAATATTATAGAACATGCTTAGAGATATACTGTCCCCTACACTCATGGTTTTTCATAAGAGGTAACTAATTTGATAAGGAATAAGGCCATCCAGACCATCGTTTCAATGTTTGTTAGATGTAAAAATGCATAGAATGTAGAGATTCACTGTTTAAATCTTATTTATTTTATCTGTTTATTTTCAATTTGAATAGGATTCCCAAGTTTCCACTTAATTGAAAATGACCTAAGTTAGGATCGAAACTTCGAAACTAGTCGTTGGAATATATTAAAGTTTTAAAAAATAAAGGCTGCTACAAGGTTTTTTAATTTGTACAAGAGTAGCCCATATAAGTGGAGTGTTTTTAGATTTACTGTTCCCTATAATACTTCTGGTTTTCTCCATAATTTAATGGGGAATCATTCCTGCAAAACCAACAACGTTTTATTAGCTGTTTGTCGGATGTAAGAATGCATACAATGTAGAGATTCTGCTCCCTAAACTTCTGGTTTTTCTTCATAATTTAATAAGGAATCATTCCTGCAAGACCAACAACGTTTTATTATCTGTTTGTCGGATGTAAGAATGCAAGCTATGTAGAGATTTACTGTACCCTATTCTCTGATATGGTTTTCCATCGAGGTAAGTGATTAAATAAGTAGTAAGCACTGCAAGACCATCGTTTTATTAGCTGAACTCACATATTCTCACATCGGGATCTTGCTGTGCGGAATTTCAAGCATCAAGTAATACGCATTCCTCGGAGTTTACTTTTAACTCGGCAACTGAATATTGTTCGTAAGGAATAGGATGACGCTGGATTTGTTTGGGAGATCGAGATTAGGGTTGGGGTTGGTTGGTTTGGGATGACCACCACAATCTCCACAGGGCTTTAGAGCCGGCCAGCACCCTCGAATTAACATGAGCCGCAGCATTTCCCATGAGCCATCATTAACCAAAGAGGTTACTGCATGATGACGTCGGCCCTCTCGCTCGCTCCTCAGTTATTCAGAGAATTCAAGCATAAAGGGTGGTGATTCTGCGTTCTGAAAGAAGGTTCGGAATTATTTAGGGCTCAGAAAACGCTGGGTGCTTTCAAGTGCCAGAATGCATGTTGCCAAGGGGGCTTAGCGAAACGATTTCTCTCTATGGCGTGAATCTTTTCTTCCCTCTTTTAAATGAATTCACGCTCTTCGAGCGTGATTTTAATAAGCCGCACGTCATCTTCTATCACATTATTTCTAGCGGAGGGGAACTTGATTAAAAACCGATTCGCTGTTACAGAACATGTTCTCACCTTCTTGATAATAACACACACCACCTTGTTATTATATTATTTAGCGTATGGCAGATACACAACACATATTATATAGCTCATGAGTCTCTAATGCCTAGATATACACTGCATATTTCTAATTTATTTGAGATGTTGTGCAGTTTTCGGTCAGGAGAACATAAGTTTGTCTGACCGCCATTATTTGCTAGTCCATTTATCGTTACCCAATGTGCACCATGGAGGCGAACTAGCGTTACACATTCAAGTTAAAAATCTGCTTGGACAATAAACTGATACACATATCGGTGGTGTTCCCAGAAGTCTCTGACGCAAATGATTGTTGTTCAGTTCAATTTAATTGAGATTTATGAACATTCCAATCGCATGTCATGTAATCTATATAAATGAAAATCGAGCCTCAAATTTTGACATTCAATAACTTATTTATGTGTGCCCCGAATTGATGCTTTTTTTTAGTTGTGTTCGTTATGTTTAGGACCAGGTTTATGGCCGTTCAAATTCATGATCAGACTTCAGGACTCTTTCTTAGTTTACATGTAATCTTCAAAGTTCATCCTTATGGGAGAAGATTTGTAAGCTCGCCACACACAGAAATAAAAATCAGCTGTTATAATCATTGCGTCATCCAACAGCCGTCGGTAGATCTGTTCTTCTATTTTATTTCTACTGATTCACAACATTCAAATATTCTAATAAAAATGCCGCGGTACGAACGTAGTCCAAACTTGGGTCGTAGAACTCGAAATGCTGTAAATTTAGAATATGCACGGGAAAATCAGCAGCAAGGAGATATACCATTTAATTTCTTAGCATTCAACTATATCTAAAAATACAAACTGCTGCACAACTAACGAAGCGAAGGAAGTCCATATTGAGATATAAATGTAAATACTGATTGTTGGATAATATCATAAAAATATAGTGCATCAGATTAAGCTGAGGCTAAGCACACCTGAGGAGGCGCGGCTTGGTGATACAAAGTGTTGATCTCATGGAGATTGCATTATCACACCGTTCCACGTCATTCCCGATTCAGTGTACGTGTGAGTTCTTCTATTCAAACAATACCGCATCGCGCCGCCTCATGCACTCCTCAGGTGTGCAACCAGCTAAAGTTTGTCATGAGATTCATAACCTATTTGGCGGTATGAAACTCGCCGGGCCAGCTAGTCTATAATAATATTATAGAGTAAATAATTATTATCTTATACACGTACAGGATAGGAATTTCACGAATGACGCATCATCACGTCTGAACTACTAAACTGATTAATTTGAAATTTTGCTTATTGATATTCGATTCACCGAGAATAGCTATAGAGACCTATTTTAAATTCTTCAAGCTTCTGTAGGTCAATTATCCGGTCTGACAAGTTTTCAATCAGCCCCATGCGGAGCATGGGTTACCTGCTAGTGCTGAAATAAATTTGAACTGTTCCATATTTTTCATTTATTACAATAGAGCTACTGGGAAGTTTTAAATGGAATTACTTTAACCTTTTTCATTGGTAACTAGTCTTATTCCAATGAAAAAAAGACTACCTAAAGACTGCTTACGTTCTTCAAAACTCGAACTTACGTCCGCCATGTTGATATTACAAATTCCAACTGACATTATAACATAGAGGGACGATTATGCTGGCACCTGGCGAAGGAATATAAATAACATTAGCCTTGTAGAGCGAGAAAACTACGATAGTTTGAAGTATGTATACATATTTTTGAAACACTCGGTATAGAGAGATTTTCGATATAATGAGAGTATTTGATTGGCATTGGTGTTGCTATCATTTAACAAAGATAGTGCTATCCCCTTCAGATCCAAAGAAATCTCAGATCGTTTTTAAACAATAAAGAAATATGATTAATTAACAAAATATTTTGTCTCAGTTATGAGAATTGATCATTCAATTCTTTAAAAGAGTAGAATTATATTTAATTAACAAAATATTGTATCTCAATCACAAAAAACCATTATTCAAATTATTGAAAAATATGTTGTTATATTTTTTGAGTGAATAGTTTGTTACAAAGTCCTGTATTACTTTCCACCACAATCATTATTTTTCTAGCAATTCTATCACGAATATTGCTCTCAGATGATTGTACAATTCTTCATAATTATTAATAATCATCATATCATAATAAGTGTTTATGTTTAAGGTTATCATAATAGCATAATTATTCATAGCCAGCATTCAATTCTGGAACGAGATAGTTGCTTGTTTTGTGATATTTTGGACATCACATCCGGTACATCCTAAACTCCTAAATCCTACACCCTAACCTATAACATCCTAAACAATCCACACAGGAAGGGATCCCATCCAATCATACCCATGTCCCATGCACCATGTCAAGTGTAAAATGTTCCATGTTCCAATCTCAAACCATGTCCAATGTCTCAAGCCCTACTCACATGCACCATTTCAGTAAAAATTTGTATGCCACCACTAAATTGAATATTTCTACTTGAAACTAACCATGCCTAATAATGTCTTTTCGGTCTCAAAATTTCATAGTTTTTTCAAAGTTTGGAATTTTCTGATTATTTTAAATTGATTTAATTCAATTTGGATGTAGCCTAATTTTTAATTAAAAAATTATTTTTTCCTACAGCTACCTCGGAAAGTTGCTGTTCCTGTACTGATTACAATACCCAAAAATTCACTTTTCCGCTCTAGTGCGGGAAATTTTTTTTCTGCACTCCAGATTTGCAACATGCCAACACAAAATAGTTAGTAGGTTATATGGAGCACCAGTGCAGGAAAATCAAAATTAAGTTGGTAACAGTGACTGTGGTATAGTGTTGTGGTGCACGTTATAATAAAATTAATATTAAGGCAGTGGATGACAGTGACAGCCACCACATTCAACACATTGCAGCCATGTGCCACCGCCTTCATTCATTTACTACATTATTATTATTAAATTTTAAATAAATTAAGGTTTTTATTAATAATAAAATTACACAGAAAAACAATTGATGGATTTCAGCGAATTTTACCCATAATTACCCACTTTTCATATTCAATGGTAACTGTAGGAAAAATTTAATGTGAAATAAGTGCGCAAAGTTCCTCTGCTGCACTCAAGAAACGATTCCGCCCTCGCCTACGGCTCGGGCGTAAACGTTTCTTTCGGTGCAGCAAACTGTCACTTTGCGCACTAGTTGCACAAATAACTATTGTGTGTTTTGAATTGTAAATTGAGTGTTTAACTGAAGAATGTTCAAGTGACACATAACCTTTATACATTTTGACTGATGTATAACTTAGAATTGGAATCGTTTTTGGCGTGTGCATGTGGTACTTTTCTGTAAGTTTTGTAATTCTGAATAATTGAATAAATTTTTCTTTTTTTCCTCAAGCCCTATGTTCGATCCATACCCCATGCCTTATCTCCCATCTCCCATGTCCAATGTCTCATTCATGCAATTGACTGAAACCGGATTTGTACGAATCCTCTTCTTGCACAGCTCTCCGTACGACGATAACAAATCAATTACGTCACAGCTTCGTCACGCCGACTGTAACGGAATGAAAGAGAATTAATCTTGGCAGCGAATGATGACGATAGTGCCGATTATCGTGTGATAGCCGTTGGCATTCACTACTATAATACAGCGAGATAGCGACGCAGCTACAAACTTCAGCTGAGACGGATCGAAGCCGCGTGATTTTATGGTATCGTTCAGGATAATATCAGTGAGAATGGAAGTAATCGAAATTGCTTCCATTACTCTGTGTGTGGGATACCACAGTGGAAAGATTGGCCGTCCATTTGTGGTTATGGCGAAAATTAAGATAATTTTCGATAACTTTTGAAATAAAATTACTTTCTATTGGTAAGTGGCTATGGAATCATACGGTTACTGAGATAACTTCAACTTTATTTCAAGCTATTCAATTTTAGGAGAAGATGAAATGTCCAGAGAGGTAGAGATTTCATAAAACTATTCTCGAATACAGTCAGAAAATAATAATATTCAAGACAATTTTTCCCTCCTATAAAGAAACTCCATATTATTATACTATATACTATATTATATATTATATATAATATATAATATATTATATATAATATATTATATATTATATATTATATATTATATATTATATATTATATATTGACTATATTATACTGTATACGTAGTCTGAGAGAAGTTGCTAGGTCTTTCAATTTTGATGCAGTACATAGGAGAGTCAAGATTATAATTTAGGAGATCAATTCTAAATTGATAATTTATTCAATTCATTACTACTACTATTCTATACTACATTTATTTTATACTACTTCTTTGAACTTCTTGATCTGTGGTATTACTTACTTCCTTTTTAGAGCATTTTAGTTGCCCATCCACCAATTTTCGTCCGAATGCTGATTTATCCCCAGCCGCCCAAATTCCAATTTCGTGCTCTCGCCTTGATTGATAAGCCTTCATAAAGGAAAGCCTTCACTGAGCGGACCGCAAAATTCTTCTAGCTGTTTCTTTTGTCGGTCACTAAACCCCCTTCTACCTCCCACCCTCTTAAAATCCCCTTCTACCTCCCACCCTCTTAAAATCCCCTCCAAGTGGACTTCCAGTAGAGAAAAGCTCGCCTGCTTTATTTACAACCTAAATGCCTTTGCCTTGAGAAACGCTGCCTCGCCATTCATCTTGCTCTAGCTCACTCTAGCTCACTCTAGCTCACTACCTCACTCTAGCCGAGACCAGTCCTTGGCAATTCATCCTCGGTCTTTGACAATCGCTCCCTGCTTGGCTGCCCTTCGCCAAAATCCCTCGACAATCCTTGTAGGATACTATCTCGTTCATTTTAGACGGACCAGCGAGTAAAATGTAAAGAGCGTTGTTTGAATTTGTTGTTCTTTCACAAGTAAAGCTAACAGGTCCAGTTTCAGCAGTGAATTACTCAGATCAGAATCGTTGTTTAGGATGATAGAAGAGGAGGTTATGACTACAAACTTGCTTCTTATCCAAACTCACATTTTCACAGGTTTATAGTTATTGAAGTTGGAAGAACACATTTGAAGACCTCTGTTTCAAGATCAAACTCACATTCTGACAAATATTCTATAGTTGAAAGTACACATTTGTAGACCGAATATTTTAAATGTTAACACCCATTGTGTAGTAGATAATTATACATCTCATATGTATGGGAACCCTTCAATAAGTTGAAGACTGTTGTAGATATAATACTGTAGCTTTCAGGATAAGTTATTGGTCAAATACTCTACCTTTTGACGAAGCAACTGACTTTCAACCCCTCATAAGGGAGTGTCTTAGGAGTTGTAACTCGAATATTTTAAGTGTTAACACCCATTGTGTGGTACATCATTTTAAAGGCCTTTTTGAAACAAGAAAGATAGGATCGACAAAAATGCTCTATTATACTTGTATCCAAAATTGGCGGCTGATTGAAGTTTTAGTTTTTAAAGAAATGAGGGGTTGTAGCTCAAATATTTTGAACGTAAACACCCATTGTGTGATACATCATTTTAAAGGCCTTCTCAAAACTAGAAAGATCACATCAATGAGATGTTCTATGATACTTTTATTCGAAATGGCGGCTGATTGAAGTTTGAGTTTTTAAAGAAATAATTGATATATTTTAATCGGCCGCCATTTTGGGTAAAAGTATCATAGAGCATTCTTATTGATGTCATATTTCTAGTTTTGTGAAGGTTTTAGAATGATATATCACACAATGGGTGTTTACGTTCAAAATATTTGAGTTGCAACCCCTCATTTCATCAAAAATTAAAACTTCAATTAGTCGCCATTTTTGGATACAAGTATCATAGAGCATTTTTATCGATGCCATCTTTCTTCTTTCAAGAAGGCCTTTAAAATGATGTAGACCTACCACACAATGAGTATTCACACTTAGAATATTCGGGTTAAAACTCTTGAGTTACAACCCTTGTGAGGAGTTGAAATTCAGTTGTTACGTCAAAAGGTGGAGTATTTGACCAATAGCTTATCCTGAAAGTTACAGTATCATATCTACAACAGTATCCAACTCATTGAAGGGTTCCCATACATATGACTCACTCTGTATATTCCTGTGAAGAATGAATGTACAGAATGTCCATTCCGGACTGCGATGTATTAAACACGGTTAAATGTTTTTTACGTCGACGTGCAGTCAACTATCATGCATTTTTGTTTACTTTGAGCGAAATTATTTACTCAAATAATTGACTTTACGTCGTTGTAAAAAACATCAAAACCGTGTGTTTAATGTTTAATTAAATTGGGTTATTTTATTATAATTCTATTATCATGTACTAGTATCCTCCATTACCGTATCCTCATCCACCAAAATCACAAAAAGTCAAACCCGACAACATGCATTCTAAAAACACGGCATTCCAGCCCACACAGCGCTTGTATTTCATCGTTTCGACATCGAAAATTTCACAAAACACCGTAACACACGTTACGTGGCATGACTGACAAACTGTTCATCTGTCAAACCGAGAGCTAATTCGGACCAGGTTGATATGGCTGCTGCTCTATACTGCATTACGAGCATCATAATCCCCTGCCAACTGCGTCCGTGGGCTACAAATCATACCAGCGTGTTCCAAATGACAGCTTTTATCGTGACAGACTTTCCACTTTCAAGAAAACATGAACCGTAGAGTGTGTAGCGCTTGTAAAACGGGTACAATGTTCAGTATACTACTCATTTACCTCCCATAGATAACTCACAGTATAGTAATCATCCATATATCTATATAGTAGTTGTGTCACTATGGTACTTATTTTAACTGCTATAGATAACTACTTGTAGTTTACTATGGTGAGGCCACGTTTTTATGGTAGTGGAGGAAGATGGGGGAACAGCGTACCGATTCTCTGCCTTGCCATTGTCTTCTATAGAGCGTAGCTGACTGATACCGGTATATCTTTAAATAGACTAATATTAACTGCTCATCCTTGTTAAAAATCATTTCAATATCTATCCATCAAGAGAGAAATGTTTTAATAATATTGAATATTAAACGTCTATACAGGCTTCAATAATTATCATAATTATCAACTCGAAGAAAGCTTTATAACTAGAACTTAAATGGAAGCTTTCATTGCCCCTGCGCTCAGGTATTTAACCTTTTCAAGGACTTTCCGTATTTAATAATAATACTATTCTACTTTCAACTTATTTTGATAATTGTCAATTGTATTTATGTAATTTTAGACATCCATGTATGCATTGTATGAAGGAAAAAAAAAACTATTGATTGATTGATTGATTGGGTTTTCGGATTGATAATATTATTATTATTATATTCCAGCAGTTGGTCAACTGCAATCTATAAAATCTTCCCAGCTCTCATAATTGATATAAAATATTTTGTTAGTTAATTACATTTCTACTCTGTTAAAAACCGATCTGTCAAAATTGCTGTGCTAGAAACGTATAGCGTTATCTGCTATGACGAATGATAGACAAGGATAGCAACACCAATGTTTTTCAAATACTGCCATTATATCGTGAACCCCACTATAGAAAGATGATACAAAGATAATACTAGGATGATAGACAAGGATAGCAACATCAATGTTAATCAAATACTGCCATCATAACGTGGCTAATCAAACTTATAACCTCACTATAATCATACATTATATCTATGTAGTGGTAGTGTCACTATACTACCTTAATCATTTTTTTCATATTCATTTATTGGAAAATATTCATATTTAAGGGCACCTAATATGCCCTCTTAACCTACACTGAGCAATACAATTTGAAATAAATATTTTCCTGCTATAGATAACTCATAGTTCACTAATCATCCAAACTACCTATATAGTCGTAGTGGTGGTGTTGTAATGCTGTAGATAAAAAGTACATTGTACATTGGTCACATATCATGCATTTTGCACGTGTGTGTGAGTTCGTGGAATAACTCATCATAATGGGACGGCAGCGTACATTATGACGTGGGGTATTCTCAGTACAATGCGGCAAAATAACGTGCCATCTTTCCACGGCTATAGATTTATTTATATCGATATAGGTCGTTTATTCGTGCCCGTTAACCATGTACTGATGACTGCGCAAAGCGGCTGCATTGTATCGACGGATCGCAACGTATCGGAACGGGTCGGGTCGGACGCGAACGTGCAGTGTATGATGGATAGTAATGGCGCTCTCCGCCACGACACGTCTCGTCCGATAATAAATCACCGGCTGTCTGTAAAATAATAACGAGAGAAAGTGAGCGCAGAGGAAAAGAAGGATGAATGATGAGGGGAGGTGAGGTGTGAAAGGGTAATTAGGTGAGAGAGGCCTGCGAACTGATAGGAAATGGGTTTTGTTTTTAGAAGTGAGTTGTTTTGTTTCTGTTTTGTTATAATATAACAGATACTAGTAGTTATGTGAACAGTAGACCTCACGCAGTATTCTCATCCACAAGTACCTGATTGAAACTATAGACCTTAATATGGAAATACAGCAATAGACTGGCTTCTCCACACATCTGTATAATCACTTGTCAGCTGATTTATGATGAATAATTCTATAGTCTGATTTTTACTCTAATATTGGCGTATGAAGGAGGCTCCTTTTCCCTTTTATATTATCCTTTAAATGCAAAATTTCCAAAAACCTTGTATATACGTCGACGCGCAAATGAAAAAGGAACATACCTATCAAATTTCATGAAAATCTATTACCGCGTTTCGCCGTAAATGCGCAACATATAATCATTTAAACATTTAAACATTAAGAGAAATGCCAAACCGTAGACTTGAATCTTAGACCTCACTTCGCTCGGTCAAAAAAATTGAGTTTTGGCGTTACTTCTGGATAAAACCTTCTACTTTGAAGTTTGAATAGTTGAATAAGTTACTAGAATCAAGAATAGATAGAAGATATCCCATGGTATAGTATAGGGCGTTTATGTTCCAAATTTCACTGTTAAATAAGGCCGATAGTCCTAGTAGTAGCTTTTCGAGAAGCTATGTTACGCTTGTAGTCTCTCATACTGTGCCGTTTTTACACTCTCACAAGGCCACAGCAGTAATAATAAACAGTATATGACAGTAATCGACTAGAGTTAACAAAAATCAGCTTCAAATTTGGAACATAAACGACCTATATCTTCGACCATAAACGACCATATAATTATATCTTCTTAGGATATATTTCCCCTTTGATAGTAGATTCTTATTCACTTGTATAGACACTCAATATAGGCACACAAACATTTGTTTCTGACGTATCAATTACAATACAACATATATTCGAAGATTAGAGATGAATAGAGACTTTTTCTGAAGACATTTGTCACAAATTCTTCACAAAGTTGAATGTCCTCATAGAATTGGAAGTAGAATTTGTATCTTAAATTGTAAGAATACGAACAGAACGGTTAGGTATTGTAAGAATTCAACTTGTAAGAATACAAGAAATTGTTGTTACAATAAAAATTGTAAGAATACAACGGAAATTGTAAAAATACGAACAGAACGGTTAGGTCGATATGGAGATTTCGGATCGCTTTCAACTTTATTTTATATCTATGTCAATGACTTCAAATGCATGTCTACAGAAGCATAAGTTGGAGTCTTATACTAGAGAAAACTTCTATTATCAGCTGTATTCTGTGCTCATACCCGAAAGCGAACAGAACAAGAAAGTCGCGGTGATGATATTAATTCAATTATTCTGATTGATCAATCTATAGTTGTTTGTGCAACTAGTGCGCAAAGTTTGCTGCACCGAAAGAAACGTTTACGCCCGAGCCGTAGACGAGGGCGGAATGGTTTCTTGAGTGCAGCAGAGGAACTTTGCGCACGTATTTCACATTAAGTTTTTCCTACAGTTACCATTGAATATGAAAAGTGGGTAATTATGGGTAAAATTGCCTGAAATGCATCAAATGTTTTTCTGTGTAATTTCATTATTGATAAAAACCTTAATTTATTGTCAAATTGAATAAAAATGTTGTCCTTGGTTATAATATATACTTAATAATTTGCGCGTTGTGCTTCGTTGCACCTCTGCTCACTATAGCAGCCCAGTCACTGTTACCAACTTCATTTTGATTTTGCTGCACTGTTGCTCCATATAACCTACTAAGTATTTTGCGTTGCCATGTTGCAAATCTGGAGTGCAGAAAAATTTTTCCCGCACTAGAGCGGAAAAGTGATTCTTTGCGTTCTGTAATCAGTGCAGCAATGGCCACTTTTCAACGTAACTGTAGGAAAAAAATGAATTATTGAATAGGAGTTTTCCCTGGTAATACGGAAAAATTACGTTGAAATAATCGGTAGACCTGGACATCTACGGGAGAAAAATAGCAGCTTCATAGATTCTTTATTGATTCATACAATAAGTACATCATCAAAATGATGGAAAAAAATCTGGTGTGGCGCGCTCACACAACTTTCCTTGCCGTTATGAAAATTGATCAACTGACGCTAGAGTTCACGCGCATCTCAAGTCTACTATTCAAAGATCTAAGCCAGCTAGTGACAGGACAATAACGCTGCAGACACACGAAGTCTGCTATCTCTTCATGATGAATGATTTAATAGAATCAACAGTTGCTAACAGTTTGCAATTAAATTATCTTATTTTCTCGAACTTCAGCTTATTATATACATTAATTATAGAGATTTTTATGTTCAATCTTTTCCACTTGAAATTTTTTGTTCAAAATGTATCTGAAGCCTGATAATTGGGAATCTAAAATCAAACTTTGCATAGATGAGGTGGAGCTCCTGGAATTTTTACAGATATGGGACTTGTGGCAGTTGATAGAGATTATCAATTACTTTTTTAGGTATAAATTTGATCAAAATCGTTGGAGCCGTTTTCGAGAAAATCGCGAAAAACCCTGTTTTTGACAACATTTTTGGCATTTTAGCCGCCATATTGAATTGCATTTGATCGAAATTGTTCGTGTCGGATCCTTATACTGTAAGGAGCTTAAGTTCCAAATTTCAAGTCATTTCGTTTATTGGGAGATGAGATATCGTGTACACACACACACACACACACACACACACACACACACACACACCACACACACACACACACACACAGACCAATACCCAAAAACCACTTTTTTGGACTCAGGGGACCTTGAAACGTATAGAAATTTGGAAATTGGGGTAACTTAATTTTTTTCGGAAAGAAATACTTTCCTTACATCTGGTAATAGGGCAAGGAAAGTAATAAGGTAACCCTGTGCTATTCCTCTCCCGAATTTAGATAAGGTTACACGTAGTCCGAAACAGGTTAAGTAAGTCTTGTAGTTGTTCACTTCACAAAATTTTCAGTCCTTAATTATTTTCACAAAGTACATTTTTAAATTTAGATGCTTCAAGATCAAACATAGAAGAAATATTTCACATTCAGTATTACAGCTCTGAACTCGCCCATCAGAAAACCTCAACTAATAAATGTAGCTTTTTCCAGTTGATTTTTTTCTTCATCCTTCCGATTCCTCTTTCATTCTACCAAAAAATGGAATATCTGTAGAAAATTAAATATATACTTGAGAGTAATTGGAGTGAGAGGATGGAAAGAAAAGGCAGGAGATAGAGAAGCTTGGAGGCGGATTGTGGAGGAGGCCAAAGCCCACATATGGCTGTAGCGCTAGGATAAGTAAGTAAGAAAATTAAATATCTGTGGAAAGTTTTATATCTGTAGTTAATATTTGTTCATATTTTTTAGATTATCAACTTGTGAGGGAATTTATAGTAGCCATTTTTCCTCATAACTATTAACTTCCACACAGTATTCATAATGTGCCGAAGTTGAATGGATTATATTAAAAATGAAAGCATGAGCTGGAATTGTGAGAAATACAATGATAAATTCAAATTTTAAAATCAATAATTATTAATGAAAAATTTACTAATAACGTGATCGTATTATTAGCATTATAATTTATAATGTTCATACTGTGCAGAAGTTGATACAATTCTCATGTTGTGTGAAAGTTGATAGTGATGAGGAAGAATTACTATTATAAATTTCCTTATAAGTAGAAAATATACAAATATTTACTACAAATATGTTCTATCTCTACAACACACTTATTCGTAGCGTTCTGGAGTATGGTTGTGTGGTTTGGAACCCATACCAGAATTCACTGATACAACCTTTGGAGTGTGTTCAAAACAGATTCCTTAGATATTTATATCTTAAAAAGTTCAACAATACATGCCCCTTCGACATTTCCACATCACAACTCAAAATGATGTTCGGTGTGAAATCATTAAAATTGAGACGTGATTTTAATATGCTTTTGTTCGTTTTTAATGTATTCAATGGCAGAATCAGCTCAATGTTTTTGCTTTCCCAGATAAATGTGTACATTTCTGCAGTGCCTCGCCGTTCCAGTTTTAGATTATTTATACCTTATTGCAACACTTTAAATCATCAGAACTCTATTATAGATCATCATTCATTTTCAATTGCTTCTCGGATCATCTTGACCTGTCATTCGGATTCGGTAACAGTTGCTTCCGTAGGGATTTTTTTTTGTTCATTTCTTTTTTTTTCTACTATTTTTCCTCTTCTTTCATTGTAATTTTTCAATATTCTTCTTTTCTGTACTCTTACTGTGTATAATGAACTATTGTAATTGTGTGGTTATAGAAGCAATTTTTGGGAGAAATCCTGTATGCTTCCATGTTTTTCATAAATAAATAAATAAATAAATATTAATTTCCATAAATATACTGGATTCATCTTTTTGACAATAATATTACCTCTAAACAGCATTATAACCTCTTAATAAAACCCTCTTCTCAAACCCCTTATAACCTCTAAACAGCATTTAATACGGCTCAAATCTTGGGGGAAAGATAAAAATATTATCAAGTATATATGCAAAGTCTTGAAAGGAGGAACAGTAGTTTGTAGAGAATATTATCGAGAGATATTTTAAAGGTGATGGCATAAGTAGGAATGATTCTTAGTAGGAAATGTATTAGTTTTAAATCCAATTAAGAAATATTGTGAATTGTGTTTCTGGCTCTAAATTTTGTAAAATCACGCAAACATTTCTCAATCAATAGTGATTAGAGTGTAATATTTTTGTGTTTCATTCAGTTTTTCAACTGTGAAAATTTAAAGTTCTTAGCTTTTGTTGTTTTAAGTGGAAATCGACTAAATTCCAGAAGAGTGAAATCATAACCCTATTTCAAACTTTTAAAATACAGTATAATCAAAATTTGGGAGGAAGATAGTACAAGGAGTATCCTTAGTTTTCCTCTCCCGGTCTTTTATCTCTTATAAAAATAATGAATGAATCATCTCCACTTCTTATTGGGAGAAGCTATGTGTTTTTTTTTCGGGTTCGAAATTTTATAAAATAACTTGATTAATTCAATATGAAGTGATTTAAGTGTTATATTTAAATATAGTTTGGTGTTTCAATTTCTGTAAATTCAAAATGTTTAGCTAATATATATTTTTGGACGAAAACTGAACTTGAACGTTTTACAGTAGAAACATTACCTATTTTTTGGACATTTTATTAATTCATCAAAATTTGGGAATGGAATAGATTTGGGCCAAGTCTGCTGTTCCTTCCTAATCATAATTATATGATTTGAGATTCTGTCGACGAATAAATGAATGAATGAATCTCAAAGTCTTATCCTGATTACATCTATTTAAAAGTATTGTTGTATGGGAAAGTACTATTTTCCAAACAATTCTCATCATCATAAAAGATGTTGTAGGATGGAAGAATGCACTTTTCAACAGAAAAACATGCCTGAACTTTCAACAGAAGAATAAGCTGTTGTTATTACCGGTACAATTCAATATTGTAGCCGGCGTATCCCCCGCAAAGGTATTGTTATTTCTCCATTAATAGCACACAGCCAAGAGTCTGCAGTCTCCATGGTTCATTCTTCGTGAACATCGCATGATCACATTCTTTTTACCTTCCTTTCTCTTCATTGAATTTGAATACAAAGGACGCGCTTTGAAATAGATTACGGGGCATTCTATGAAATAATATTATTATAATTTATTAGTACGTGAACTGTAGTCAGCTGGAGCAATATATAATAGGGAACCATGTTGTGTTAGGGGGTGTGGTTGAGGGGGGAGGGAAAGCCCCCCTATCACGAATCACCCTCTCCAAGGGATGAACAACAATTTCGTGTCCTGTCGCTCCAGGGGTAGTAGATGATTAAGAACCAGGCAGCCTGCCGTTTCTCATTAGGGCTATGCCCATCAAACCCACGTCACCACTACACTATCAACAAAAATTCTTGGTGAAGTTCCTATCAAGCCCCATCTAAAACCTTCTAGATCTTTTTATCAAATGCTATGGAGTTAGAAAACACTATCTAGAAAAAGAAAACATCCAGGGATTGGGATGGAAATAAAATAACATTGATTTATACTCGTCAAAACAGTTCATCCAATTTGAGCCGAAAAATAAAGTTTATCTGCAATTTTGTGTTTTCATTTTATCACCGTGAACCGACGAAAATGTCAAATAAAACTACTGAGTTTGATCTTGAAACAGAGGTCTTCGAATGTGTACTTCCAACTTCATCATCTGAAAGTCTTATTCTAATTTAAACTATTTAATTAGATTATATACAGTATACGTATATTGTTGTTTAGATTTTATGGTACTATGCCATACATATTGTGTCTGTCATACATAAATCAGAATAGAAAAAGCGAGGGCTGCATTCAATCAGATGGCAAAACTGTTCAAGAGTCACAACCTTAATATGCACATCAAAATCAAACTCCTCCACTGCTACATTTTCTCAATACTCTTCTATGGGATGGAGTCATGGACATTGACCAAGTCAACTGAAAAAAGACTCGAGGCTTTTGAGATGTGGCTGTATAGAAGAGTGTTGAGAATTTCATGGATGGACAGAGTGACCAACAAAGCTGTATTGGAGCGAATGGATAAGGATTTGGAAGTGATGAACATCATCAAGAGCAGGAAGCTTGCATATTTCGGCCATATAATGCGTAATGAAGTAAAATACGGCCTGCTGAAATCCGTTCTCCAAGGAAAGATCTATGGCAGAAGAGGACCAGGAAGAAGGAGAATATCATGGCTGAAAAACCTTCGTACCTGGTTCTCCAAAACTACAACAGAACTTTTCAGGATGGCTGTAAATAAGATAACCATAGTCAGGCTGATCGCCAATATTCGGAACGAATAGGCACTATCAGAAGAAGATACATAAATCATACATATCCCATGCATATGTTATAACATAAAATCATAATAGTAGAAAATATTGCTATTTTCCATCACTGGAGCAGATTTTTGGACGCTTTTTGCGTTACTTGATGTGGATAGTTTTCAGTTTCAGTTTTCTCTACAAATAAGCATTTCAAATTTGAATTTTATACTGTATGCAGATTCTGGATTCTCAAAATCATTCAAAATATTTCGATAATAGTAGGATGTAGCATGATAGATTATAGCAGAAAAACATTCATGATGAGATTTATAAAGAGTCTGTCTGAATATAATTCAACTCTGGTATATTGCGTTACAGCCCGTACTTTAGAATCAGGTACACTGTCCCTTATTGATAATTGTGAATCAATTCTATTGCTGGGTCTACTTTTAACAATCTTACGATTCTTTTTAGAATCCTTATCTTAACTTTATAATCAGGGATATTGTCCCTTATTGATAATTGTAAATCAATTCTATTGCTAGGTCTACTTTTAAGAATCTTAATATTCTTTTAAGAATCCTAATCTTAACTTTAGAGTCAGGGATACTGTCCCTAATTGATAATTGTAAATCAATTTTATTGCTAGGTCTACTTTTAAGAATCTTAAGATTCTTTCAAGTATCCCAATCTTAACTTTATAATCAGGGATACTGTCCCTTATTGATAATTGTAAATCAATTTTATTGCTAGGTCTACTTTTAAGAATCTTAAGATTCTTTTAAGAATCCTAATCTTAACTTTATAATCAGGGATACTGTCCCTTATTGATAATTGTAAATCAATTCTATTGCTAGTTCTACTTTTAAGAATCTTAAGAATCTTAAGAATCTTTTAAGAATCCTTATCTTAACTTTAGAATCAGGGATACTGTCCCTTATTGATAATTGTAAATCAATTTTATTGCTAGGTCCACTCTTAAGAATCTTAATATTCTTTTAAGAGTCCTAATCTTAACTTTAGAATCAGGGATACTATCCCTTATTGATAATTGTGAATCAATTCTATTGCTAGGTCTACTTTTAAGAATCTTAAGATTCTCTTAATAATCCTAATCTTAACTTTAGAATCAGGGATACTGTCCCTTTTCGATAATTGTAAATCAATTATATTTCTAGGTCTACATCCAAGGAACTATTCTTACCGAGAACCTTATACTGTATTTGAAACCTTGAATCATGGAGTAACTATACTCATATAAATGAATAGATTGATTATTCTATGATAGTAGACCAAATAAGGAATCTTAACTGGAAAACCGACGACTTTAGTCGAAACGCATAACTAAATAAACAGTCTTGAATCTGTGCAAGTAGGCTTTTTCCCATTGCCGCTCAAATTCAAATTCTGAACAGCTTTTTGCTCCCTTGCTCTATCACTGAGATTGTGAAATCAGTGTCTACTCAATGACTACTTTATGACTACTCTATAATGACTTTACTACTACTTAAATTGAGTGAAAAAGTCTAAGAAATAGTCAAAATACTTAAATGGAATACTGTTGATTTTGAAAAATCATATTTCCTGTGAGGTGGTCTATGAATGACTCATGAAGAGTCCATCTTAGTACTTAGTAGTGGAGCCACACAAAGATTGCTCTGAATAAGATGAAGTGTTCCGTCCAGGAATGGTCAAGTAGATGGATGTCCAGTCATGAAGCATATGAAGAAGAAAATACTGTTCAAGAGCCTTGAACCAAGAACCTCCACTACAAGTGGAGTTCTAAAAGCTGCAACGTCATAAAGAGTTGGCTACTGTCAGTTATTCGAGTGTAGGAGAAACACTGGGTGATCGAGAGAGGAATATAAAGCAGAATGAGAAGGAGATAGGGTGGATGAGTTAGTTGGTGAGGAGTATTGTAAACTCACATTCATGTTGTCAGTATGGACATAGAGTAAAGATGGCGTATAATCGTATTCGAAGATGACTGGAAGTAATCATTTATCTCTGGTATGGATCAGTGTTTCAGTATAGATAACTACCACAATATCACACCTTTACAACTACTCTGAAAAAATATTGTAAAGCAAGAGAGGATGAAAGATTGATTGATTTAAAAAAAAACCTGGGAGGGCGAAGTTGGACGCAGCCGGCCCTCTCTTACACTTGACCCTCTAATACAATTCCAAGTTAAAACTAAACAAAACATCGTACAAACAAAAACTATAAGATTAGAAAAACAAAAAAATGGAAAATAAGAAAGACAAAAAATAAATTTTCAAATAGGGAATGAAAAAAGAGAAAGAGAGATTGAGGAGAGGAACGGTATAGAAGTGACAGAGGATGACTTAAATGAAGATTAAAAATCAAAATACCTTTTTTCAACATTGTGTACATACATTCATGTTGAAAAAGGGTAGTCCAGTTACACATTAGTTTAGTAGTCCTTATAAATCTAGTCTAGAAGTCTAGTTGCCATCCTTATAAATTCTATTAAGCCATCTGTTTGTGAAGTTGAGTTCAATCCAATGGTATTTTAATGGGACGGCAAAAATCAAAAGAATGGAAATCGATGTGTGTGTAACTTGACTTAGGCTAGATCAACGATCTATATATATATATATATATATATATACTAACGTTAGTATATATGGATCGTTGGGCTAGATTAGACATAACTCGGCAGAAAGAATATGTGTTCATAATATGTTTGTCAAGTTTCATTGAATCTGGTGGATTTCATAAGGACGGCAAAGAATCGTACGTCCAAAATTCGATGTGTATGTAGCAGGCTGTACTTTAGTTTTCAATTTTTATGTAAATACAAGTAACCCTGAACAAGAACGTTCACTGAAATATTTCGAAAAAAGGTTGAAGGAATAAAATTGAGAGTGATCGAGTGCATTTCAGTTGTGTGATAGTGGGAGAAAGAGCGAACATGTGTGAGAGAGAGAGAGAGTTAGAGGGAATAAACAGGAACAATTGAGAGACAATAAGTGTTTCAGAGAGATAGAGATTGATTGATTGATTGAGTACTTTATTTATGTAGATTACAATATATACTGGCTCATACACTTATATACAATAGCTTACAATACAGCAAAATTATGGATGAATTTACATAATATAGACTAAGAAAATAATTATTGGACTGTATATGATATGAAAAAGCAATTTGTAATATAATAACTATAGATAATTTATATTGTTATGCATCTATATAAATTGGCGGAGCTTTGGACATATCAATGTCCATTCTTCGGAAAGAATATTAAAAATATCCTCCCCACTAACTCTCTACCAAAGAGAGAGAGAGGGGGAACAAACAGGAGCAATTGAGAGACAGTAGTGTTTCAGAGAGAGAGAGGGAGTGAGTAAGTTATGAGAGAGATAAAAGGTCAGACGTGCCGCAATTGTGGGGTGCAGGCCTCTGATGAGAGCAAGCGGATGCTGGGTTGGATGAATTGAATGAATGCATTGCTTTGCTGGTCCGCCCGACCGACATTGATAAAGAGGGTAGAGGGAACAGATAAAGAGGGAAGAGACCCATCTTGTCCACTTGACTGCTTCTGGCATTTATTGCTGCTTCTGCTGCTATGTAGCCTACTGCTCCTAATGTCCATCATCATCATCATCATCATCATCATCATCATCATCATCATCAACAACATCAACATCATCAAACAAAATCAGTACCATCATCTTTTGAAGTGGCGGAGTATCAGTAGCTGCAGAACCTCATCAGTGCTTTTAACATAGCATTATGGATTCTTATCCGAATTTATATATTTTTTTCAACTACCGAATAATTTTAAATTTATACTTTGAAACTGCGTACCTGAAAATTGATAAGGTAGATCAATTGAAGAAAACTCAACTTAACTTAACTCAACTTAACTTAACTCAACTTAACTCAACTTAACTTAACTTTACTTTACTTATTGAAGAACCAAGGTGGATCAATTATTGATCAACTTATTAACCAAAAATTGATAAGTTAGAGGTTTATTTTCCACTCATATTTTCAAGATGAGTTTTTCTGGACCTATAGCTTTCTCTAAAGAAAACTCCATGGAATTTTTCTGGTATGAAGGTACCATGTATTCATATTCAACTTGGTAATTTATTAGGTCAAAATCATTACAATTGTGAATTTTTAAAAATATGAATTCCTTTGAAATACGAGTATTCAGTTGAAATCAAATCATAGTGAAATCTCACTATACTCACTTTTGGTAGAGAGTTAGTGGGGAGGATATTTTTACTATTTTTTCCGAAGAATGGACATTGATATGTCCAAAGCTCCTCCAATTTATGTAGATGAATAACAATATAATTATCTATAGTTATTATATTACAAATTACTTTTTCATATCATATACAATTCAATAATTATTTTCTTAGTCTGTATTATGTAAATTCATCTATAATTTTGCTGTATTGTAAGCTATTGTATATAAGTGTATAAGCCAGTATATATTGTAATCTACATAAATAAAGTACTCAATAAATAATAAATAAACTGGGCTGAGATAGGTGATCGATTTAGACTTATTTAGGTTGGTGAAATGTTGTAAAACATAATGATATATATATATTGTAATCTACATAAATATAGTATTCGATAAATAATGAAAACATAATGTAAACACATTGTAAAACATAATGATATATATTTTTGTAAAGTACATGAAAATGGTGAAATGTTGTAAAACATAATGATATATATATTGTAATCTACATAAATAAAGTATTCAATAAATAATAAATAAACTGGGCTGAGATAGGTGATCGATTTAGACTTATTTAGTTTGGTGAAATGTTGTAAAACATAATGATATATATTTTTGTAAAGTATCTAGTTGAAATTAAATCCTGATGAAACTTTCACGAAGTTTTACGAGTTGAGTGAGCGATTTTGACTGATTCAATTTGTGATATTTTTCATTTTGTCTATTTTAATACGGTACCGTTGAGTTTAGTCATCAACTTTCGAACCCAGTGTACATTTCAATAAACTAAAGGCACTATTTGAGAAAAAATATTGGAAGAGAAATATTATAATTCTTATGCTGGAATTATTATTACAACCTTGTTGTCATAGAAATGCAATGGATATTTTCAGTATAATTTTATTACACTCCTTCAGTTTTGTTCCAATACTGAATTCAATTCATTTCTTGTACTGAGAAAGAATACTATGTACCGTATTCATATTATGGTTGTACTCGAATTGTCTTAGGTAATACCTCATTCGAAGTTTAATTTTACTTCAATCACATATATCCATCTAGTAAAACAATTTCCTCATCATTATCAATCATTGTAGCAAATGAGTTTCTCTGTTGTAATATAATAATAAGATTTTTGTTCAAAACAATTCGATTTCAGTAGTTTTTGGAACAATCATCAAAGCATTATATTAGAAAGAATGGGCTAACAATGACAAGCATTCCCAAACCTAAAATGACCTTTTCACACCTCTATCAGACATTCCCAAATTATTCTGCTCATGGTTATTCATGATCATTTTCTCCCCAGTTTATTCTGGTTCGTCTGCTTAACTGGTAATCACTAAGTTCAGCTGAAAGGTCTCCCTAATAGAAGCTACTTTGGAATATTCATATTGGAAATTCAAAAGTTTGTTCATGAGGCAACAGCAATTCTCTTTCCACCGTTTGAACAAGAATATCAAGTCATGTCATTTTCAGACATTAATTCAGGAAACGGTTGCAAACAATGACTTCGACACTATTGACCCCGTTATCATAGCCACCTCTAATACAGAGGTGGCTGTGATAATGTAATAGAGGTGGCTATGTCATTATTCATTGATAGATTCAAAATTGATAGATTCAAGTAGGCCTACCTTCAGACCTGCAGGTACAGTCAAAGGTACAAAGGTACGTTCAAAAAAGCCTGCAGTAATTCAAACCATTTTGACATGAGTTTCATGTTGAAATGGAAACATTCTTTATTTGATAGATTCAAGTAGGCCTACCTTCAGACCTGCAGGTACAGTCAAAGGTACAAAGGTACGTTCAAAAAAGCCTGCAGTAATTCAAACCATTTTGACATGAGTTTCATGTTGAAATGGAAACATTCCTTATTTGTCGGACTTTTTAGTCTTCTATTTTCTTTATCACTCAACCTTCAAGTGGTGAAACATGCTGTTGAAATAAAAGTCATACAAAATACAAGTTATATTATTCGTATTTTCTTTCCGTCGTTTAGAATGAAGTACCATGAAGGAGTGAGAAAATACAATTTCCTAACAATAAAAATAATAATGTCTCATGAAAGTAGTATCATTATCAAAATTCCGAAGATGAAGATAAGCACTAATGTGGAATATTGACTATTGAGAATCTGGTGACTGGAATATAATAATCATAAGAATATAAAACATAAAATAAAGACCTACAATGAAGGTTTTGATCATATTCAAGTGTACATGATCATTCATGGAATATAACTGGAATGGAATGGAATATGATATGAGAATATAAAACATATTAAAGACCTCGTACAATGAATGTTTTGATCATATTCAAGTTTACATGATCATTCGTGGAATATACCTGGAATGGAATGAAACATGACTGGAATATGATATGAGAAAATAAAACATAAAATGACGACCTTGTACAATAAAGTCCTTGAATCATATTCCAGTTGACATGATCTTTCATGGAATATAACTGGAATGGAATGGAACATGACTGGAATATGATATGAGAATATAAAACATAAAATAAAGACCTTGTACGATGGAGGTTTTGATCACACTCAAGTTTACATGATCATTCATCTACTAGAATAACTAGATTAATGTCAGTTAGTATTCAGCACTTGGATTATATCAAAGTTCTTAATTCATGATTTTCACAATGTTTGATTCTGTTCTTATTCTATGCATCCAAGGTTGCTGTAAATTTGCAATAGTTCAAGCATATTCTAATTTATAGAGCTCGTGGTTCGAGCGCAAGGATTCTCCTATTCAAGCCACGTCAGAAATGTTTTTAAATATTATTTGTTTTGTTGTATAAAAAGTGAAAATTGAAGTAGATTTTAACACATTCTGGAGCAAGTTTTTGCTATAGCACTGCTTCAAAGATATAGTGAGGTCCACGTTTTAATGGCAGTGTTTGATTACCAATGGAAGGATATTGCCATCCTTGTCTGTCACTCAACAAAGCGGACAGCTATCTCTTTCTGGCTTTGCTCTGCTGCCAGATCGTCTTTCAACAATGTAGAATATTAATAATCAATTGTATAAAATATTATAATCATAATACAATATTATGACATTGGAGGAAAAACTAGGCTGAGCCTGTACTATTTCTCTCCAAAAATTTTGATAAAATGTTAATGTTGTCCAAAAGATAAGGTTATGTAATCACACACTGCTTCGTCACTTGATTTTCGGTCCAAAAATGATGATTTAAAATTTTGAATTTTGACGTTTGATTTTATACTCTAAATAAATTACAGAATGTATCACAATAAATTAAAAACTTTAGAAATATTGCACTTATTTAAAAAATTTGAATACAAAATCAAAAACCTACTCACTATTTGTTATTCACAGCTGAATAATTAACAAAATATTTCATCTTAATTTTGTTAATTCATTATGAGATTATTGAAAAATATCATTCATTGCTCAATAAAATATAATTGATTATATTTTAAACGAGAATGAACAGTTAATATTACATCAATAAACCTGTATCTGCTACCGTCTATAGAAGGCATTGACAGAACAGAGGATCGGCAACGTTCTTCTGCTATCTTTCTCCACTGCCATTATAACGTGGACCTCACTATAGCATGAATGTGAAAACTTTATAAAAGATAGTTAACTTGATGCTGTTATCTCGTTGAAAATACTATTTTAAATTCGACTCTCTAATGAATCCGACTTGAACAAACAAGTTTTGATTACAATCTAAAAACGAATACAGTGGAACGAAGTGGGTCATACCAGAAAATAAAAAAGTACTCGTTCTTTAATCCGTGGTGATACACAATCTATCCCGAAAATAGAGCTTCATTTTTTGTGACAACGTTTGCTCTAGCCTTGACTGCATCAACTGGCTACCCTTTTATTTTAATAGGGAAGCCGGTTGTACCCTGTTATCGGGACTACGTAACTCACCGTACAAAGCCGCTTTGAGTTTGCAAGTGGCTCGAGTGCTGCAAACTTGTGAAGCTTCTCTTTAATCCAGTTTTCTTTTGTCATGCGTCACGTTCTTCGATGCGTGAGAATGTCACCTCGACAGCTCGTGATTTCGTCAGTCTGTCAGCCATTACTCACTTCAATAAAAAAGTAGCAGTGAGCCCGAGCGTGAGCATTGTTCAAGTTCAAAACTACTTCTAGGCCAGAAAGTATAGAATGTAATGCTCCATACATTATTCTCTGTCACTATCTGGTTCCACTTTGACAGGCATGCCATATGACTATGGAAAAAATTTGCTAGTCAAGTGTCACACCTTATTATATCTGCAGTTGTATTCTGTCACCAGCTCAAAGTAGATCCGTTGCAGTCTTTCTAGTTTCCATTGCCACGAAACCTTACCTGGCTCGCAACTGTATAAGATTACAAACAAGTTGAAAATCAACTGAATACGGAACTGTCATTGAATTGCTGTAGTAAATTTACGTTGACTGAGTCGCTGACAATCTTGCAAAACCGTTCCATTATGAAATAAAACCACACATATATTGTCAAATTCTACCGTTTTATTTGGTACAGGACTACACAGGCCACATTTTCAAGCTGATAGTCAAACCATGGCCTGTACCAAATAAAACTGTAGAATTTAACAATATGTGTGTTTTTATTCAATTTACGTTGAGTCTTTGAGACTTCTAGCACAAAAATGAGACTCATGTCAGTTGATTTATCGTGTTCACAGACATACACACATACACACACACACACACACACACACACACACACACACACACCACACACACACACACACAACACACACACACACACACACACCACACACACACACACACACACACACACACACACACATACACACACACACAGACCAACACAGAGAATCGTTGAAGCCGTTTTCGAGAAAACCGTGAGAAACATGGTTTTTCAGTCATTATCCGCCATTTTTCTCAAGAATATTACGGAGCTCCTGGAATTTTCCCACAAATGAGACATGTCAGTTGATAGGGCTTATAAATAGCTATCCATGGTATAAATTTGAAGAAAATCGTTAGAGCCGTTTTCCAGAATACGTGAGAAACATGGTTTTTAGTAATTATCCGCCATTTTTTCCGCCATCTTGAATTGAATTTTATTGAATTTCTTATTGTCGGATCCTTATGGTATGAGGACCTTAAGTTTAAAATTTCAAGTCAATCGGTTAATTAGGAATGGAGTTATCGTGTTCACAGACATACACACATACACACACACACAGACCAACACCCAAAAATCATGTTTTTGGACTCAGGGAACCTTGAAACGTATAGAAAACTTGAAATTAGGGTACCTTAATTTTTTTTGGAAAGCAATACTTTCCTTACCTATGATAATAGGGCAAGGAAAGTAAAAAAGGCAAGGTATTCACATACGGTACCAAATAATTGCAAATCAAAGAAATGAAGAAGACAACGTACATTGTTTTCTAGTGAAAAACCATTGACTTTTCCATGTTTGCTCCCAATCAATGCCGAGATAGTCTTATAATACTATTTAGTATAGAAAAACTCAAGTAATAGTATAATTAACTCAAAATAATATAATAAACTTTACGAAATCACTTCACTTATATGGGCTACTCTATTTAAATTCAAAGACAATATAAAAACTTGTAATACCCTTTTATTAAAACATTTAATAGTTATTTGTATATCTAGAGTGAAAAGTACGACTTTTTCTCCCTGTGGGAAAAAGTTTGAAGCCCGAGGCGAAGCCGAGGGCAGCAATTTTCCTGAGGGAGAAATAGTTATTTGTGCAACTAGTGCGCAAAGTGTAAGTTTGCTGCACCGAAAGAAACGTTTACGCCCAAGCCGTAGGCGAGGGCGGAATGGCTTCTTGAGTGCAGCAGAGGAACTTTGCGCACGTATTTCACATTTAATTTTTCCTACAGTTACCATTGAATATGAAAAGTGGGTAATTATGGTAAAATGATGGCTGAAATCCATCAAATGTTTGTGTGTGTGTGTGTGATGCTGTTATCAATAACAACCTTAATTCATTTAAAAATTAATAATCCAATTGAAGTTGAAAATTCTCAGCCAAAGTTCTCATTTTTATTCATTCAAGAATCAGAAAAAATACAGATGGAACAAAAAATTCACATTCAAAATACGCGCCAACAGCTTGTTGGCTGAACCGAGCTGCAAGATGGCCGAACACAACAAGATGGCTAAACCGACAAGCGCGCGACCTAGCGGGAAGAATCGTACCTAAGTTTGTTTCATCCAGCTAAAAATTATTACTGACACACGATTCAGAAATTTAGACTTTTGCTCAAATTACCGAGAAAAATGCTCAAAGTAAACTGAAAAATATTTATAAAAATAACATAGACAACAGAGAATATTTATTGTAGTTTTGTTATGTTTTTTATTATTTTTATTTATATGAATATCGAACGGTAATCATTTAACCTCAAAATTCGAATTTTATAATGTATATTTGCTACTTCTCTCATTGCTTGCAGTTGAAATAATAATTATCAATAGAAGAGAACTACCGTATTATTTATTATTAAATGATGATTATTTAATTATGATTTAGATGAACATTATTCTTGTTTTGGATTCCTATATTGATATTTTATCATAAATGTAGGGTAGCCATTGAAATGATTCTTATCTAAATCTAACCACAGTTATTGTTACCAAATTATTTTTTGTTCTCGTGCACTAATCCTCCATATAACCCACCAACTATTTTGTGTTGCCATGTTGCAAATCTGGAGTGCAGAAAAAATTTTTCCCGCACTAGAGCGGAAAAGTGAATCATTGCGTTCTGTAATCAGTGCAGGAATCGTCACTTTTCAAGGTAACTGTAGGAAAAAGTATTTTTCGCTCGTGATGTACACAACATTTTTCCTCCATCTACATTTTTTTATAGAAACTGCAAAATAAAATCATTCTAATAACTTACGTATTGGTGACAATGATTCCTAACAACATAACCTAAATCTAAAACTTAAAAACCGCTCGTCTGATTGTCACAGCCGATTGCGCTATCTATCGGCAAAAGTTGTAACAAATTATATCAGCTGGGCAAAAATGGCTGACTCCAGATCACGCGGTTCAGATTTGAATTGCAGATCAAAAATATTTGTTGGCAGGTATTTTTAATAGAATAAAATATTTTAAAAATTGTATAAATTTTTATCGTCTACTAATATTAAGAATATAATAAAAACAAAGATATGTTTCATGAGTTGATCAAATTTCTGTTTGTGGTATTAAATCCAGTTGACTCAATGACAGACACCTCTATTATGATTTCTCATCTGAGCTTAGACCTTCTAACCTATTACAATGTAAGTTTCAAAATAGAGATGCTCCCCATGTTATTTAAATGGAGTCACTTTTACTCCCTAGGGAGTTTTTCTGTTTTTTACTACCGAGAGCGAAAAAGTGACACTTTAGTATTAGGTTTCAGGGAGTAAAGTAAGTACTTTAGACAGTAGGTGGAGGAAAAAATGTTTTAATAGAAGGGTACTACAAGTTTTTATATTGTTTTTATCAATTTAAACTCTATAACTGATAACTAATAATAACTATAGTTTGTATGAGCAATAATTGTTATCATAAGCTTCAAAAATCGATATTGATCATACTGTTATATATTGATCATACTGTTATTTATTGATATATATATATATATTGTATATATATTGATCATACTACCATGAATTTAAAGTGCATGTTTTAAGTGCTTTTGGCAATGTTCGAGTTGGCTCACATATGCATATTTGTATGACTATAAAGACAAAAGGAGAAAAAATTGACATTCTTTTTGAAATATTGAGCGCGATAGTTCACTGATTTTATACAAGCTCTGCAAATTATACCTTGATAAGAATTCATTCAGACCTCACAACTGCAAAAAGTGTTGTCATAATTATGTTGTAGGTACTCTAATCTATAGAATCTACAGTAAGGTCCATATTACAATGGCAGTGTTATTGTAATATTGTAATGCAATGTCATCGCATTAGCAATGGTATTGCTATCCTTGTCTATCATTCAACAAAGCTTCTATTTGTTTAAAATCGAGGCTTCTGTCATCATTAATAAATGATACCTTAGCATAAGGTCATTACGATTGGCAGGGTTTGGTGCATTCATGCTCTCATTTCATTGCTCCTATCTCATGT
The DNA here is from genome assembly GCF_014356525.2 of Nilaparvata lugens. Classification (NCBI taxonomy): domain Eukaryota; kingdom Metazoa; phylum Arthropoda; class Insecta; order Hemiptera; family Delphacidae; genus Nilaparvata; species Nilaparvata lugens. The sequence goes on from NC_052507.1 coordinate 79,221,533, forward strand.
ACAGTTTCATTATTACTTCCCTTTTTTTATTAAAAGTCTGTTCACAATGTTCTTTGTAATAGGACCACCTTAATAGTTTATTTCTTACCTATTCCATTCCCTCTCTATTGTATTGTAATATGAAGTTTAATATTTCATGGTATACTTTCATAAGTTTCATTCCACATGAATGCATATAACAACTTTTTTTCCTTCAGTATTGCTAATGTGATCTAGTATAATGTTAATAACTTAATATTTATACTATATTATTTTCTTTGATATTTGTAATTGATTAATACTGACGCAGAAATGTTAAATAATTATTTATCTCTCAAGTTTGATTTAATTATATTGTCAATTTTTGTAAATGTTACCATAGGCAACAGCCTTGTAACAATTATCAATAAATATATTTATCTAATTATCTAACAATAGCGTTATCTCTTTCTCGCTTTGCTCTGTTGCTAGATCGTCTTTCAACAATACAGAATAAATATTAACATATTAACATAATATTTCATCTTAATTATGAAATTATTGAAAAATGTAATTTCTTGCGTAATAAAATATAATTGATTATTTCAAACGGGAATGAACAGTATTTCATCAATAAACCTGCATTAGCTACTGTCTATAACAGGCATTGACACGACAGAGGATCGGCAACGTTGTTCTCCCATTATAGCCTGGACCTCTCTATAGGAATGGAATTCAGTTTTATGAATTAAAATATCCATTTTTGATTCAATTCTCAATCCAGTTCGTATTTTAGTCATCCAGTTAGTCCATGATATTTCACAACAATGTTTTAATTTAATTGTATTGAGTTTTATCTCTGAGTTTATCAGAGATTGACAATGGTGTAATAACCGAAACCGGTCTTTCTAATTATCAATAAATCAGTGGTTTTTTGACAATTTCATAGTCTTTTTCATTCAATATGAATAATTACCACAATATCAACTTCTCAACTACACAAAAAGTTTTAATTTAACCTAGTACTGAATTTGGAAAATTTGAGATCTATCATGTTCTGATCATAAAATAAAATACATTAGGTAGTATTGAATCACATAACATTCTTAATATTTATGTCATTGGAATATCTCAAACTGCTGTACAGTGTAGTTGAGACTAATACGACCATGAAGCAATAATAGGAACAAACATTCCAACACATGCTCTAACCAAGTTAAGTCTAACCTTCTAAGTACGCAAGACATCTTTTTACGGGTTTGGTAATTAGAGATATGTTAGCGTGACGTTGTTACTACGTTATGTGCAAGCTTTTGCAGCCATATTAGTCTCCTCTCTTTCCCACACACTCTCTCTCCCTTTGTTGTTTGCCCGTCAAATCCTGTTCGATGCATTAGCAAGCAGGTGTTAAGGGAAGATAAAGTGACTGAAAACTGAAAACCGCATCATGTGTTATGTGAGAGGGTGAGGAACTGAGAGAGAGAGAGAGTATTATTTGAAAGAGAGAGAGTTGGAGTGAGTGAGAGAGAGGAAGAGCCAATAAAGGTGCGCCCCACACCAATGTTTGAATCCCCATTAGGAGAGCGCACATGTACATGTACATAACCTATTCACAAACATGTGAAACCTTTCGGTATGTACAATACATGTCCCTACATGCTTTTGTTATCACCACCTTCATAACTGACCAACTGGGACTGACCACTGCAACGTGTTAAATTTCAATGAACTGCAAACAAATTTGTACCAAATCCGTCCCTCGTTCAATGCAGCTTAGTTCTCGAGAAAGCATGAGTATTCAATATTTGAAATTAAATATATGAGTCACATTACAATCTTATGAAGTTTAAAAATATACAAATAGGCTTATAAAGCACACAACCTATAAAAATATCCAAGATTGGAGAAATAGATTCGGACTTAAGCTGGATTTACACCAAAGTTATTAACAAAATGTTAATAACTCAATCCTTATAGATTCTATTAGATTGAACGGAACTCGACAAACACATACGTTCATCATGTGTATGATAAGTTATATTCAATCTAGTAGAATCTACAAGGATTAAGTTATTGACATTTTGTTAATAACTTTGGTGCAAACGCAGCTTTTGATTCCTTGATTCGTGTGTTTAACAAAACAGAAAGCAACCCAGCGTTAAAAATAATCTATTAACAGTAAGAGTTAAAAACATGATGAATCATAGTATACAGACTGAAGAGTTTTACAATAATATTGAGTAGAGAAATGTGATCAAATATGCGAATATTGAGGTATAACTGTGATTTTTTCACATGAAACGGTGAAGTTTGGACCTTTAGATGTCCATACTCAAAAAGGATATCGAGGATAACCTCCCCTTCAGCACTTTGCCATAAATGGAAAAGTTGTAAACTCTAGCGAAATATGCCTAAGCGAAGAAAATTGAGTCTAAAAATTAATCATGAAGTAAAAAAGAAAACAATAAATCATTAAGGACCGGTTTTCAAGCTCGTTATTCAGCAAAGTTTTGCTTTCCAAAAAGGGGTGTAGTCGCAGTTTTTATGATAATCTTTATTTTCTCATTTCTATAAATTGGAAACGTTTTTCATTGACGAAATCTAACATTCCTTAAAAATTCTAAACATCTGATACTTCACACTATTTTCTTTTTATTCTGTGTCAAATTTTTTAGTATTTCGAAATTCAATTTAAAAGTAGACTGCGACTATAGTATAGCACCTGAAGCTTTAGACCTTGCATAAAATTTTCTCAGGTTTATTTAAAACTTTTTGTAGTTAAAATGTTTTGTTAGTATGTTTTAAGTATTCGCTATATATTTTAAGGGTGGGGACTCTCCCCCCCGTGGGGCGGTAACCCCCCCGTAAGCCATAACCGGAAAATAAAAAAAAAATAACGGAATCGTAATTTACATATTATTTGAAGAAAAAAACTTCCTTACGACTTTTCCTGAAAATGCTTCCCCTTGGAGTTACAGCGGTTTGAAAATTTGAATTTTCACCCCTCAAATCCACGGTTTTCCCTTAATAAATCGAAAAGTACACGTCAGAAAATGAAGTTTAATGGCTTAAAAGAAAGCTAATTGAAACTGGAAAAAAATCAGCTTTTTTTTATTTTTTTGCGGCTATTGGGAAAATAGTTATAGTTCATCAAAGATGGCGCTGTCACTGAAAACTCTAATTTTTCACTCTTTACCCCCAATTTTCTCAGAAATGGCAATTTGTACACAAAAAATTGTGAGGACCTTTTTTTTAAATATTTAAATTTGCTTCAATTTGAGACCAGTTAGAGGTCTCTAACATTCTTCGAGGGAAAGTTATGACCAAAAAAAAAAAAAAAATTTTTTTTTGGCCGGAAGAAAATGGCCTGTGGAAAGCGAGGGAAATTTCCGAACTGAAAATCCAAATAGCAGGTGCTTAAACATATAATTTCACATACTCACACAAATTTTGATGTACTTGCTAAGTACACTTTTTGATCCAGACAATTTTATGTAATTCGTAATGTGCATTTTTTCAACGAATGTTACAGTTTTCCAGAGAAAATAAGAGTGGGAAATGTATTCAGGATACAATAAAATTACACATATGTTTGCCGCCATTTCCACGAGTTTTCCGAAACTTTTTTTCCCCGTGTAGGACCCGCGTATCTTATAACATGGCCATTTTTAGCCCTAAATTAAATTTTAATTGCTCCAATTTTGTCCATAAATTTTAAGCTGAGAAGTCTTGTATTGAAAAACAAAAATACTAACGACAAGTAATTTTTCTATAAATAAATTTTCAACATAAAAATTTTGTTTTTACTTCTCTTTCGTTATAAAAAACAAGTATTTTATCTTCGGCGCCCTGCTATGATGCCGATCATAGAACGTGTTCGCTAGAGAGGAGTCTGGATTTCTATTGCTGCTGGATACTTGCGCAGTAGGGTACAAAAAATTTCAAACGCGGTAATTTACTCAAGGTTTTGTACCGTGGTTCGTTAATACCGTGTTTTGGTAATGTATAATAAAAAATAGTTGTGTTTCAAGTCAGAGAATTTGGTTTTACAAACAATCCACAACCAATCCTCAACAACAACGCTGACATTCTAGAACAACAATTAGCAACTACTATGGGAGACGATAATACTGTTTGAATATTTTAAATAATGTAACTTTTTAAACAATTTAAAAAATTGTAAAAATATTTTATTTATTAATAAAGTGTACTTTGGTTTCATTAATTATTGTTTCAAATTATTTTTTATATCGGTACCCTTTAAAATAAAAAATAAAAAAATTTCATGAAAATCGAATGCAATTTAGCACTTTTGCCCTTAAGGGTTGCCCTTTGACCCATAAAATTGCAGGGAAAATTAAATTTATAAAATTTTTGTTCTAATTCTTTAAGTTGCTTCCCATTAAAACAACATTCAAATAAATTTTTATGATAATTTAATGCTACATACACATTTTGCCCTTAAGGGCTGCCCTTTGGGTTTTGGATGATGGAATATATAAGTTTCAAACATTTCAATTCATTTTTTAAATCGCTGCCCTTTTAAACACACGCAGTAAAAATTTTATTGAAATATAACGACAGTTACCAAATGTTGCCCATAAATGTGCCCTTTTTAACCCTTACGTTGGGCTCATTTTGTATGTCACATTGGTATTTAACTAATTTTTAATATTTCAAAAAAATTTGGGCCTTTAATTAATTATTTTCACATTTTTTTTCGAAATTTTATAACTTTCTTTTATTTTACCCATTTTTACCCCTTTTTTAACCCTTAAAGGGTTAAATTCAATTTTCCCCGCCCTGAAAACTTATAGCGTTTTTTCTACACATCCTAACGAACAATTTGAGCTATTAAAGATTAAAATCGAGGCTGTGGTTTTTTTTTTGTTTCACTTTTCGATATTTACGGTTTCAGGTGCTATACTACTACGCCCCTTTTTGGGAAGCCATTTTTCTGACTCCAGCTGTTTAAAGTCTAGAACTTAGCTAAATCCTGAGTTCGAAAACCGGTCCTTAGAGTTAAATTTATTGACAGAATATAGTGAATAATAGACTAATGAATATGAAAAATAGAATATCAAGTCAGAGTCAGTGTTGAATAGAATCTCTTTTCCCACAATAATATACTACTTCAAAACAATGAGAGATATTCGAAATAATCTGAAATATATTTTTGAAACTTGAGAGATATCTCTCAAAATCACTTAAAACCATTTGATGAACTTTTGTCGAGTGTATGTTTGGAACAATTCCGTGCTAAATGAAATAAGCATGTCAAAAACGTGCTTGTCCACTCGAGCCGAATTATCTGTAATTGTAAATTAGGCGTTTATTTGGCGGAACATGTTACATCCCAGTTCATTACAAACAGCTATTTTCTCAAGCATCCAGAAAATGTGGACTAACCTACAATTTTTATTATAGTTGTCTCCGTGTCTGAGTGATTTACTAGGGCAACAAACCTGTAGACATCATTTAAATTATACTGGTACACTTAAGTATGGTATACTTTCAGAAATGTGAAACTGGTGCTGTTTATTATGTACTAACAACGGAGTTGTTAAAGTAATAAGTCAACTGATAAGCTAGTCGTTAGAGGAGAGCTTAATCTCTAGTGTTATAGAGTACTCTTGAATATTCGAGTCTCAGACTCGAATTCAAAAGTGATAATAATAGCTAACTTTGTAAGAGACAACAACTTCAAATTGTTCTCAGAAGGTACTAGTCTCCCATTCAGATTCATAGAGCAATGTAATTGAGGAACAAAATATTACAGCTTTTGACTTTACTCTTTCATCCAAAGTATTAGAACAGGGATGAGTTGGAACAAAATACTTTTATTTCATAGTTGTAAGAAGTTCTCAATTTTCTCCAGTTCACTCTTGAAAATGGCTCTAATGAGTTGAAACTATTTTTGATTTAATAAGATAAAAAGAGTTCTTGATAACTTTAATTGTGTTTTGTAGAATTTATAAATTTGTGCTGTAATCATAGATTACTATAATTAAGCTACTTAATTATAAATCTACAATCTAGAAAATAGCTTGACCTGTACCATAATCCTAGATTTTCACTGAGGATTGATAAAAGTTGAAACATTCCAAAAAAATGAACTTTTTCGGATAAGGTAAACTTCATAAGAAAGAACTCAACTTTTTCAAGATAAGAAATAAGCATACTTTTTGAATGATAGTGGTCATCAACCATTAGTGATTCCACCATTACTTATTCTCTTGTTTTGATTAAAAAAATGCTTTATTTAGTACAGTTCATTCATGACACTAAAGCTAGATACACAGATAGATTTTTGTTTGTGGATACTCATCATGAACTTGCCATTTCCTGTTCAATCTATAAGATTTAAAATAGAGTTATAGTACCCTATGTATAACCTGGTATAACCTGAAGATGTTGTGAACACTGTAACTATTTGTTATGAATTGTGTTCTTAATCTTTTATTTATTATTTTCAAAAAAGGGTACTATTATTCTATTTCATGAATAAAGAAGTAGCCATTATTTCATCTATTTTAAGAGCTTTAAGAATTTATAAGAGAAAAACGAACATCTAAGAATCGATGTTTGTTAAACTGTCTTAACTTGACATAATATGTCACTGATGAAAACTTGCAAACATTATCAATGTTAAAAGTATCCCCTCAATGAAAATAATTTCTTCAAATCAATGAAAAACCGTAGTCATACAGTTTTCAACGGATCAGTGAATATTCAAGACTTCGATTCAGTCGAAAGGAATTTCCTGAGTAGCATCAGCTCGAATCGTGAAAGAAAAAATAAACGGAAAGGATTTCGTTTGATTCAAACTCCCGTCCCTTTTCTTCACTACATCCTTTTGGCATTTGAAAGATCTCTATGAACTGCGATGGGATCTGCTGCCGTACAATCCCCAGCCAACCGGAAAGGACAAGCTACAGCAAAGGGAGACTCAGAGCAAAGAACCTTCGGCACTGTTTAAAATTCTGAAACAGGCGTCTTTCATTAGGGACCCCTAGGACAGATGTCCAATGGCCTTTCTCCTGTTATAATGAGCCTTGCTGTGAATCCGGGATTAATTGCACGGCTCAGACATCAAGGTCCCTCTCACACACTCTCTCTCACTCTCTCTCACATCCTCTCTCACTCTTTTCAGCAGTCGGTCTCTCTTCATCTTTCATCAATGTCGGATCTCGGATGAGAAACATATTCCAACGTCATTAGCTATGTCCATTCATCTCCAGTTGCACTCTGTTAAGAATTTGTACAGAATGTTTTGCGGAAAATATGGGATCTCTTCTATAAAATAGTTATTTGTGCAACTAGTGCGCAAAGTGACAGTTTGCTGCACCGAAAGAAACGTTTACGCACGAGCCGTAGGCGAGGGCGGAATGGTTTCTTGTGTGCAGCAGAGGAACTTTGCGCACGTATTTCACATTAAATTTTTCCCACAGTTACCATTGTATATGAGAAGTGGTTGATTATGGGTAAAATGATGGCTGAAATCCATCAAATGTTTGTCTGTATAATTTTGTTATTAATAACAACTTTAATTTATTTCAAACTTGATATTCCAATTGAAATTAATGATCGAATTCAAATTCATTCAAATTGAACATTAAATTTATCTCTATTTTTATGTGTATCTATATTTTGTTATCATACTTTACGATTATAAAATTCACTCCTAGATTTCAGTTCTATTCGAGCAGTCGTCGTGAACGGATGGTTCTATCGCTACCGTTATCAGCTTGATAGCCGTCCAAGTAGACTCCGGCATTAACAGCATATAACAACGTTTCAACTAACCTTCTAGAATTCTTTAACTCTATCCATTTAATTACAAACCCAGTTGAAAATGAGTAATAAGTGTGATGAATGTGAAATCGAAGTAGATTCGAAAGATTGTATCGAGTGCTCCGTTTGTGAGAATATTTATCATCCGACGTGCACGCGTATTAAAACAATGAAAAACTTTCGTAAACTGGATAAGAAAAAACCATGGAAGTGTGATCGTTGTGTTTCGCAAACAAGTGATGCCAATGAGGGGAATCTTGAACAACGCATAGTTACCTCTCTGAAGGAATTTATTGACGCCAAATTTGCGGCCTTTAGTGAGGAACTTGTCTCCTTAACGACGATAGTGAGGAAAAACGATGACTCTATTAAAGCACTGCAAGCTGATAACATAAAATTAAAAAAAGAGTGTGAATTCTTGAGTCGTGAAAACCAATTGCGTCGAAGAGAGATTGAGGAGCTTCAACAGAGATCGCGCATTGATAATCTGGAAATTTCCGGTGTTCCAACCACAGCTAATGAAAATGTGTACGAGATTTTGAAGTGTATTGCGACGGTCATCAATGTTCCATTCAGAGACGATGATATATCAATTGCACATCGAGTCCCGACAGCAAAGGGTAAGATTGAACCAATAATCTGTAAATTCACCACTCGTAAATGTAAATTGAACTGGTTACTTGCTGCTAAAAAAACAAGGAATAACCTGGTGACCACGGACTTGAATGCTAGACTGCCTCGTGGTAATTTCTATATAAATGAACACTTAACAACGGCGAATAAAATGTTGTTAGGGAAAGCGAGATTTCTAAAGAGGGAGGGCAAATTGAAATTCGTGTGGGTGAAGGATGGAAAAATCCTCATACGTCAAACCCAGGACTCACCAGCAAAGAGGGTTGCCAGTGATGAGGACTTAAAAACTTTTGAATAAGGGTAAAAAACCAACAAGCTGAATATGTAACATAAACTGAGCATAGATTTTTTTTTTAATTATTATCCTTTGTAATATTTCATTTTTAGCTAGGTGATTAGTCAGGTTAATTTTGGTTTTGGATTCATTGTATTTTAGTGGAAAAGAAAGATCATCATCATCATCTTTAGTGTGCTTATTGTTGGATATGGATTTATTTCAACAAGAATACTATTATTTTTCAACACTATTATCTATATTTTCTTTACTTATTTTCTTCTTTTAACATTCTGAATTTCTCCATAACGATTATTTTTGAGTCAAAAAATGAAAAAAATGGTTATTTGAGCAGAATAATATTGAGCTAGGAATATTTCTCTTCTCAAGTTTACTTTTGTTCATTTTGATATAATTTAGGAAATTATTTTATTTATTTGGAGTTTGGCTCAACGCTTTTATTAATTTATTTAACTATCACTGAACTAGTAATACTAGCATAATGCTATCATGTTTATTCATCGTTATTATATCTATCGTTTTCTTCCTATAAAAATATTAGGAGCTCTTTCAGGATTACTTTAGAGTAATTAAATAAATAACGGAGCTGAACACTTTAGAAGCTCTGTATTTTTGCTCTAGTAATTATTTACAATACCATTTGATATTCTTAGATTATCCAGAAAATTTATTTTATTTGATAAAATAAAATTTTATTTGATCTGTAGTAAGAGATTATTGTCACATTCAATTGATCAAAGAAAATATACACCTTCTGTGACGATGTTCTGATTATACAATTGAATACCAGTATATAGTATTATTATGTTATCAATAATAACTCATCTCTTTTATTTCAATCTTTTTATTCTCTTATTTGAATTTTCTACAACTATCCTATTGGGATTACGTTTGAGTAAATTAATATCAAATCTTCGGAACTGAACATTTGAACATAGAATATTGTTTTCTTGGAAATATTTTATTTTCTCTAGAAAAGGAATGATATCATTTTTCAATCGCTATTATTATTTTTCTGAGCTGGATTTTGAAGCACTGTATATTATTTAAAAAAAAAATCATTTTATTTTTACTCTTTGATAATTCAAACAATTATTTTTTCGTAGTTTGGGTTTATTGATTTCACTGAATAACTCTTGGACTGGTAATTATTATCATGTATGCTATTCTCCTATAATTATCACTGCATTTACATTGTGTAGTTTTGTTTACTATTATCATTATTAGTATTGATATAATTATCATACCACTAGCCGGAGTCTACTGGCTCAATCTCGACTTCCATTTGAACAAGGGCAGTAACTGAATGAATGTGTTAGATGAATTGAGTGATTACAGACACGTTGGATGTGAGGAGTTTGATGAATGTGGTGTGTATGCTGACTATTTGAGAGAGAATGGCATGAATGCTTTAAGTATTATACATTTAAATATTAGGAGTTATCGGAAAAATTTTGATGATTTTATCATTCTTTTGGAATGCCTTAAACACAAATTTGATATAGTTATACTGACAGAAACCTGGTTGAGTCTTGATGAGAACATAACACATTTAGAGGAATACTGTAGTTTCCGTACATCAGTTAAATTCAATCAGAATGATGGAGTGTTGATTTATGTAAGATCTGAACTTAATGCGTCCTGTAAAGAGATTAATATTGGAGGAGTAAATTGTTTAGATTTGGAATGCTATAGAGATGGGCAGAAGTTTGGAGTTTTATGTGTCTATCGCTGTCAGGGCCTGGACTTGTCAAATTTTATCGGTGGACTTGAAGATAGGTATGATGATAGGAGAAATAGTTTTAACGACACCATCGAGATTATAGCCGGTGATATCAATTGTAATATTCTCTCAAATCAAATAAACAATATCAGTAACAGATACCTAGATGCGCTTTATGAGGCCGGTTTTGTTTCTTGTGTTAACGTTCCTACAAGGCGGACGGCCTTCGCTTCGACCTGCATTGACCATATTTTTGTCAAGCACGTTGATACGGAGGCCCTCCGTCCAGCTGTTTTCCGTGCTGACATTACCGACCATTATGCGACATCAATACTAATTAAAAATAAGAACTACTCACCCAACATGAGACCTGCACCTCTCTATGCTTCCATTGACTACTTGAAATTATCAGAGACTGTTTCACGACAAAACTGGGATGATATAACCACAATAGATAGCGTCAATCAATGTACTGAATCCTTTATTAGAAAAATCAAAGAAGTACAAGATAGTTGTACTACTCACAAATCAAAAACCGTTAAATCTAAAAAAATAAAACCCTGGATCACCGATTCGCTTGTTAACTCCATTAAAAAAAGAAATAAATTGAGTAAGCTTGTTATCAGACAACCATTTAATTTGCAATTAAAATTATACTACAATAACTATAGAAAAACCTTGAACAGATCATTAAAAAATACCAAAAATAGCTACTACAGGCAAAAATTACTATCCGCTACTAACCCATATCATTTTGGAGAACTATTAATGAGATATCGGGTATTAATCCTCAAAATAACTCATTCCCAATTCAAAAATTTCTAAATGGTAATTATGCTAACCGGAACCCCCAGACAGAGAGTTGTTCTACCACCTTTGACATAACTAATAAATTCAATATTTTTTTTTCTAAAGTTGGAGAAGCTCTAGCAAATGTTATAAAAAATGAAAACCAAAATAATAACCCACTTCATATGAACTACCCGCCAATCAACTCGGTTTTTGTCTTGCAACAAGTAAGTGAGTTGGATGTGGAAAATTGCATTACAGAGCTGCGTGGTGGTTCTTCACCCGGCTGCGATGGTATACCAGCAAGTCTTTTGAAAAACAATATTAACTCTATTATAGTTCCCCTCCGACACATTATTAATAGAAGCTTCACTACGGGTACTTTTCCAGACGTTCTCAAGCTAGCAAAAGTCATTCCACTCTATAAATCTGGTGCCAAAGACGATTTGAATAATTTCAGACCAATCAGCCTTCTCAGCTTCATTTCTAAGGTTATTGAAAAATGTTTCAAGAAGCAATTCATCAAATATCTGAAGAATAATAACATACTAATAGATAACCAATTTGGGTTTAGGGATGACCGCAACTCTTCCAACTGTTTCTTCCAGCTCAGTGATTATTTGAGACAGGGCATAAATAATAACAAATATATCCTATTACTATTTATTGACCTGGCAAAGGCATTTGACTCTATTGATCATGATTTGCTGATAAATAAACTAACGGCCATAGGAATTACTGGTGTAGCACATGATTGGGTCAAAAGTTTTCTGTCGAACCGCCGCCAATTGGTATCCATTGGAGAAGTAGAAAGCAACGTACAAGACATTAGATATGGTGTGGTCCAAGGTAGCACCCTTGGTCCGATTCTATTCCTGGTTTACATCAATAATATCATTCAGGAAAATATGTCTGGGAAAATGATGCTTTTTGCTGACGACACCGCAATCTATTTTGAGGGGGACAGCTGGGAGCATGTCTACAGAATCGCTTCAAGTGAGCTGAGGCAATTGAAAAGTTGGTTCAATACAAATATACTCAGTATGAACACTAAAAAGACCAAATGTTTGCCTATTTTTCTACGTGACAGCCGTGCTCCTCCTACCAACATTAAACTGAGGGTTCATACATGCGGTGCTGATTGGTGTGACGATTGCAGCTGTGATGTGATAGAAACCGTGTATGATTACAAATACCTAGGTATATGCATAGATAGTCGACTGACATGGAGCACTCATGTTAGATATCTCAATAGTAGGTTGAGGAAGATGATTTATGTGTTCAGCCAGCTGAGGGGAATCTTAAGTATAAATCACCTGAGAACCGTTTATTTTGCATATGTCCAGTCTGTCTTGTCCTATGGTATTGTTTTATGGGGAGGTGCGCCCAAAACCTTACTAGATGAATTATCAGTCACCCAGAAAACAATTATAAAAGCTGGCCTTGGCCTTTGCAGAAGATTTCCATCTGATCAGTTGTTCCTGACTTTTGATGTTTTCAGAATTAGGCAACTCTTCATCAAGGCAGTTCTTTTGTACATGTTTAAGAATAAAATACACTTCAATTCAGAGTCCAATCACCCTCATTTTACTAGGCATGCGCGATTTCATCACTCGGGTCTCCCGCGTAACTTACGCTCAGTTTGCGACAGGAATATATCATTTCTGTGTCACACCATTATGAATAATATTCCTCATGAAATTAGTCAGCCTGGCATATATAAAATATCCAAATACAAAAAAATCGTCTCAAACTGGCTGAAGACTATGGATGTAGATCAATGTGAGCGGCTGCTACAATCTGCCTACCAACACTAAATTGGCCTACCTAATTTCCTCTTTCTTTCCCCCTTTCTCTCTTTGTCAACAGACTGTCAAGTGTAGACCCTTTTCTCATGGATATATCCCATGCCATTGCGATTGCTCCGTATTCAACGTGTCTGGGTGTGTGTGTGTGTGGTGTGTGTGTGTGTGTGTGTGTGTGTGTGTGGCTTTATTATTTCTTATAAAATGTATCACTATTATAATTTAATATAATTAGCCTATTGTATTACTCCTTAGGTCATGAAGTTTTATTTTACACAATTGTTACGTTGTGCTGCTTGCATTTTGTGCCCTTTTTAAATATTGTAATCATGTATAATTTGGCGAAATAAACTCAATTCAATTCAATTCAATTCAATTCAATTCAATTCAATTCAATTCAATTCAATTCAATTCAATTCAATTCAATTCAATTCAATTCAATTCAATTCAATTCAATTCAATTCAATTCAATTCAATTCAATTCAATTCAATTCAATTCAATTCAATTCAATTCAATTCAATTCAATTCAATTCAATTCAATTCAATTCAATTCAATTCAATTCAATTCAATTCAATTCAATTCAATTCAATTCAATTCAATTCAATTCAATTCAATTCAATTCAATTCAATTCAATTCAATTCAATTCAATTCAATTCAATTCAATTCAATTCAATTCAATTCAATTCAATTCAATTCAATTCAATTCAATTCAATTCAATTCAATTCAATTCAATTCAATTCAATTCAATTCAATTCAATTCAATTCAATTCAATTCAATTCAATTCAATTCAATTCAATTCAATTCAATTCAATTCAATTCAATTCAATTCAATTCAATTCAATTCAATTCAATTCAATTCAATTCAATTCAATTCAATTCAATTCAATTCAATTCAATTCAATTCAATTCAATTCAATTCAATTCAATTCAATTCAATTCAATTCAATTCAATTCAATTCAATTCAATTCAATTCAATTCAATTCAATTCAATTCAATTCAATTCAATTCAATTCAATTCAATTCAATTCAATTCAATTCAATTCAATTCAATTCAATTCAATTCAATTCAATTCAATTCAATTCAATTCAATTCAATTCAATTCAATTCAATTCAATTCAATTCAATTCAATTCAATTCAATTCAATTCAATTCAATTCAATTCAATTCAATTCAATTCAATTCAATTCAATTCAATTCAATTCAATTCAATTCAATTCAATTCAATTCAATTCAATTCAATTCAATTCAATTCAATTCAATTCAATTCAATTCAATTCAATTCAATTCAATTCAATTCAATTCAATTCAATTCAATTCAATTCAATTCAATTCAATTCAATTCAATTCAATTCAATTCAATTCAATTCAATTCAATTCAATTCAATTCAATTCAATTCAATTCAATTCAATTCAATTCAATTCAATTCAATTCAATTCAATTCAATTCAATTCAATTCAATTCAATTCAATTCAATTCAATTCAATTCAATTCAATTCAATTCAATTCAATTCAATTCAATTCAATTCAATTCAATTCAATTCAATTCAATTCAATTCAATTCAATTCAATTCAATTCAATTCAATTCAATTCAATTCAATTCAATTCAATTCAATTCAATTCAATTCAATTCAATTCAATTCAATTCAATTCAATTCAATTCAATTCAATTCAATTCAATTCAATTCAATTCAATTCAATTCAATTCAATTCAATTCAATTCAATTCAATTCAATTCAATTCAATTCAATTCAATTCAATTCAATTCAATTCAATTCAATTCAATTCAATTCAATTCAATTCAATTCAATTCAATTCAATTCAATTCAATTCAATTCAATTCAATTCAATTCAATTCAATTCAATTCAATTCAATTCAATTCAATTCAATTCAATTCAATTCAATTCAATTCAATTCAATTCAATTCAATTCAATTCAATTCAATTCAATTCAATTCAATTCAATTCAATTCAATTCAATTCAATTCAATTCAATTCAATTCAATTCAATTCAATTCAATTCAATTCAATTCAATTCAATTCAATTCAATTCAATTCAATTCAATTCAATTCAATTCAATTCAATTCAATTCAATTCAATTCAATTCAATTCAATTCAATTCAATTCAATTCAATTCAATTCAATTCAATTCAATTCAATTCAATTCAATTCAATTCAATTCAATTCAATTCAATTCAATTCAATTCAATTCAATTCAATTCAATTCAATTCAATTCAATTCAATTCAATTCAATTCAATTCAATTCAATTCAATTCAATTCAATTCAATTCAATTCAATTCAATTCAATTCAATTCAATTCAATTCAATTCAATTCAATTCAATTCAATTCAATTCAATTCAATTCAATTCAATTCAATTCAATTCAATTCAATTCAATTCAATTCAATTCAATTCAATTCAATTCAATTCAATTCAATTCAATTCAATTCAATTCAATTCAATTCAATTCAATTCAATTCAATTCAATTCAATTCAATTCAATTCAATTCAATTCAATTCAATTCAATTCAATTCAATTCAATTCAATTCAATTCAATTCAATTCAATTCAATTCAATTCAATTCAATTCAATTCAATTCAATTCAATTCAATTCAATTCAATTCAATTCAATTCAATTCAATTCAATTCAATTCAATTCAATTCAATTCAATTCAATTCAATTCAATTCAATTCAATTCAATTCAATTCAATTCAATTCAATTCAATTCAATTCAATTCAATTCAATTCAATTCAATTCAATTCAATTCAATTCAATTCAATTCAATTCAATTCAATTCAATTCAATTCAATTCAATTCAATTCAATTCAATTCAATTCAATTCAATTCAATTCAATTCAATTCAATTCAATTCAATTCAATTCAATTCAATTCAATTCAATTCAATTCAATTCAATTCAATTCAATTCAATTCAATTCAATTCAATTCAATTCAATTCAATTCAATTCAATTCAATTCAATTCAATTCAATTCATCCCTGAGAAAACTCGCTGAAGGACATTAAAAGGATAATTATTATTCATCCTTGGAAAAACAGCTAATAATAATTATTTCGTCGTCTGTTGGTGATGGCAGTAAGTGAGCGAGTTCATGTGTGTGGGACTGTGTCAAAATTATGACTCAGCTGTTGAACTTCTGTAATCATTCAATCAGGTACTTAGTGCCGGCTGCAAAAAAGCCGGGTTATTTTCAATCCTGATTAATTCTAGTAGATCCATCTTTTTGAAATGGTCTTCTCTGATTCGGTTCAAGTGAAGTTAATCAGGATTAAAATTTAACCGGCTTTTGTGCAACTGGGCCTTTGTGAGGGAAACTTTTGCATTCCTCTGGGAATTTATCTCAATTTACTGTGAATAGATAGAACATTTCTGTATGAATGTTATTATAATTTCTTCTTTCGTAATAATTTTTTTATGCTTTTGTACTCCAGAGCGAAGCTTGGTCCCCGATATTGTTAGCTTATATCACAAATATCACAGTTACAGCTGTGATAAGTTCTAAATTGTGTGTCTGTCTTTCCGGTCTCAAAATTTTGTAGTTTTTTCAAAGATTGGAATTTTCCAATTAATCGTAGAAAATGACCACGAACTAATCCAGCATACAATGAATGTTTCTAAATTTTGATTATATTTTGAATTTAGCCCGCTGAAACTGAATTATCGCTCTCTGGAACTTTGCAGATCAATCAACATTGAAGACTAATTGATTAAACATCAAGCACGTGATTCAATCACTACTAAATTACTCAATTTGGATTGAATTTACGTTCCCTACTAAACCCAATCAATGCATACAGTATCAGTTAATTTATAATCCAGTTACAGTATGTAGATTGGTGAATTTATACTCTTGTTATAATTATTTAATATCGGGGCACCGAGCTTCGCTCGTTATTTTTATTCATTGATAAACAGAACACAATTCTCTAAAATGATCATGTTTATATTTCACAGCTGGCTATACGTCATCTTATGAATTTCGGGAATGCGATATTTTGATTTTCACATACTCATTTTTTTACTATCCACAGCTGTTTCAGCCAAGGATGAATTATCCTCTTAATGTCGTTCAGCGAGTTTTCTCAAGGATGAGACCTAGTGCATTCGAATCTTTATATCATAAACCTACTATGTTCCAAATTTCGTGAAAATCGTTAATGAATTTCGTAAATCGGCAGAGTTACGACTCTAGGTCCTATCTACCACACAGCCCACATAAGAGAGAGATAGAGAGAAAAAGAGATAGAATGAAAGATAGCGAAGGAGAGAGTGAGTGCTAGTAAAACAGAGATAGATTTAATAAAATTAAAATAAAAATACAGCAAAATTATAGATGAATTTACATAATATAGACTAAGAAAATAATTATTGAACTGTATATGATATGAAAAAGCAATTTGTAATATTATAACTATAGATAATATTATATTGTTATGCATCTACATAAATTGGCGGAGCTTTTGGACAAATCAATGTCCATTCTTCGAAAAGAATAATCGAAGTAGCCTTCTACCCAAAAGAGAGTGATAGAGAGAGAGTGAGAGTAAAACAGAGATAAATAGATAGATAGAGAATGTATTTTATTCAGAGATTGATTGATTGATTAATCGCACTTTATTAGGAGAGAGAGAGAGAGAGAGTGAGAGAGAGAGAGAGAGAAAGAAAGAGTGAGAGAGAGAGAGAGAGTGAATGAGAGAGAGAGATAATGGTATTTAATGGTGGAACTATTATTGAGCGTGATGAAGCCAGTTCAGTTGTGTTTTGTAGCGTCGAGATGGCCAAAGCAGGCGCAGTTTACAAGTAAATGAGCCGTTAATTTGGAACTCTTGTCGTTTGTAACGTTCGGGAATTGTAACGATCCGCCTAGCAGCTTGAATTTGTCCTACTTGTAAATGCATATTCTTCGAAAAACAACAAAAACCTGACGTTAAATTAGGTGTGCGAGCCGTTCTCTGTTCTGTAATGGATTCTAAATTTCTAGTCGTAACAATACAAGCACTCTCCTGAGCTCATTAGGTGTGCTGAAAATCGTTTGAACCTGATAACTAGATCTGTTTAAGTACGCTATTGATCCACTGAATGTAAAGTGATGTGAACTAATATTTATTGCTAAACTTACTTACTTACTTCAAACTCCATACTTTGAACATACTGTAGGCTACTGAACAATATCAACCAATAATATTCTATTTCCATTCTGAATCAGATGATAAATGTCGACGGAGTGTATAATTTCGTATTGAAGCCAATTACTGATGATTATAGTGTTTTTACTTTCCTTGCCCTACTACCATAGGTAAGGAAAGTAGGTATTGAAACTCCATACTTTGAACATACTTTAGGATACTGAGCAATATCAACCAATAATATTCTATTTCCATTCTGAATCAGATGATAAATGTCACGGAATGTATAATTTCGTATTGTAGCCAATTACTGATGATTATAGTCTTTTTATTTTCCTTGCCCTATTAAATCCATAGGTAAGGAAAGTATTGCTTTCCGAAAAAAATTAAGGTACCCCAATTTCTAAATTTCTATACGTTTCAAAGTCCCCTGAGTCCAAAAAAGTGGTTTTTGGGTATTGGTCTGTGTGTGTGTGTTTGTGTATGAGTGTATGTGCGTCTGTGTACACGATATCTCATCTCCCAATTAACGGAATGACTTGAGATTTGGAACTTAAAGTCCTTACAATAAAAGGATCCGACAGGAACAATTTCGATCAAATGCAATTCAAGATGGCGGCTAAAATGGCGAAAATGTTGTCAAAAACAGGGTTATTCATGATTTTCTCGAAAACGGCTCCAACGATTATGATCAAAATATTATACCTAGAATAGTTATTGATAAACTCTATCAACTGCCACAAGTCCCATATCTGTAAAAATTTCAGGAGCTCCGCCCCATCTATGCAAAGTATGATTTTAGTTTCCCAATTATCAGGCTTCAAATACAATTTAAACAAAAAATTTCAAGTGAAAAAGATTCAGCATGAAAATCCCAACAATTAATGTCTTGTCACCTAAAATTGAAAATAAGCTCGAAATTCGAGAAAATCTGATTATTCAATTGCCAACTGTTTCCAACTGTTGATTCTATTAAATCATTCACTTTCAAGATTCAGCAGACCTCGTGTGTCTCCAGCGTATTGTCCTGTCAGCAGCTGGCTCAGATCTTTAAATAGCAGACTTGAGATGCGCGTGAACACTAGCGTCAGGGGATCAATTTTCATAACGGCAAGGAAAGTTGAGTAAGTGTGCCACACCAGATTTTTTTTTACTTTAGGGCTACTTTTAATATGAATAAAAATATAAATCAGAGTACCCTTTCAAATAATTTCGTCCCGATATGTTTCGGCTACTAATGTCATTTTCAAGTCATTATAATCTGATGATTATAATATTGTAGTTATTATAGTGAGGTACTTTCATTGGAATTGAAATTATATTCTCACCGATCTCTTGACTTTGATATCTGCATTATAATTATGTGTCTGTATCTGTAAATAAACTCTTCTGGATGTAAAAAATTGACATTCAGAGAAATTATTAATATCATTCTATTCATTTTTCTAATACGTCAGATAAATATGTGAGTATACTGTAGGTGTAACATCTAAAACCTGAGTACTGAATACTATTCTTCACTATAATACTTGAGCACTACACTTTATTACTATTCTCGAGTACTTAATGAATATGTTTCAATTTAAATCGATTCGGAATCCACCTAAAACTCTGGGTCCATTAATCTCTCATTGTCATCCACCTCATTACCCACACACAAGTCTAGAGCTCATGTGAGCTTCACCCTCAGCCTCAGCAAAGGATTCTTCACTGCCCGCTGCCTTTGATCATTAAAAGAAGAAAGCATGTAATAATCAAAGACCTTAAAGAGATATAGACCCACAATGCCTATGCCTTCCCAATGATAGCTCTTACTTGAGATTGAAGGCCGCCATTGGGGTATTTTAGCACGAGATATTATATCTATATATATTTGTAATACAATAGATCACAAAGGCATTGGTGGCATTGGTATGTAATAGTCTTATGGGTTGCCCCTTAATGGCGGATTTCAATTCCAAGTACGACACTAGCGCTGCATGTGAGTCTATGCATCTTTAAGGTCTTTGGTAATAATGCCTCCTTATCTTTCAAAGCTGTAAGAGGGTGGAAACTGGGAAGCCTTCTCTTTTCTTAATAATGTTTCATTCCTTCTTTATAACGAGAATATAACTTGGAACGCAAGATGACATCCCACTCTACCCCATACCTACATCTCTCTTTCTCTTTGAGGAATTGTATTATTCAATTACTATGTTACTTTGAGGGGTTGCTATGCAGAAGTACTTACAAAAGTACGTTCTTGGTACGTGCTTCTGTCGTCTTCTGAGGGGAGAACACGAAAAATTCAAGGCACTGAAATTCAATCTGTGGCCTTGTAAACAAGAAAAGTCGTTATGAATTCCATTTCACCAGAGTTTTCCTGAGCAGAAATGTTCCGTCACATATCGATTCACTTTTTGTGATGAGATGCATTTGAAATCCATTCAAGAAGTTGGTTATTGGATAAAAAGACTGGATATTTATTGTCATACTACAGATTTTTTTTTTATTTTTCAAATTCAAATTTATTCACACTCATAAATACATATACAGAAACCAAATAGAGTCTAGCTTGACAAATACAACAATAATCCATCTAAAATTTAACCATAGATTGTAAGTAATAGTATATAATATAATAATATATAATATAATATTAATGTGAACAGTAACTGCTCACAAAGTGCTTCATGAAGCACTTGTCCGTGAGCAGGAGTTGAGGTTTAATCGGATATAGGAGGAGAAAAATATATTATTTATTTATTATTTATATTATTATTATATATTATTTATCGATTTATTAAGAATCGATTTCATGACGAGCTGAATCTGTAATTCATTGAAGAAGTTGCTGATTCATATAATAAAAAGACTAGATATTGTCAAACCTCAGATTTATTTAAAATCGAGTTACCATTTTCGGTTGTTACCAATCTCTAGTAAACCAAAACTAAACCAGAAAACATTTATTATAACGGCGGAGCAACGCTATTGTTGGAAGCCCTATCAAGGTGAACGACTGTCATTGGCCTAGACAAGCCACTCCTCTATTGGGAGCTTCTCCGCTAATAGTAGAGAGGCTTCTCTTAGCCAATGACAGACGTTCGTTCACCTTGATAGGTTACGGCTTCCAATAATAGCAATGCTCGACCATTAGGATGAATAATGTTGCTCCTCATTTTGTAGTTAACAGTTTTAATTAACCAAAAATTGATGATGGTTTGTTTTATGGTCCTGCAAATGTTTTTTTTCCAATATGTAAATATTTCCTATTTTAGTGATAATAATTTGGAATATTTCTTTTGTTTCGTTTTGAAGCATCTAAATTTGAAAATGTACTTTGTGAAAATGATTGAGAACTGAAATTTTTTGAAGGGAACAACTACAAGACTTAACCTATTTTGGACTATTTGTAACCTTAACTAAATTTGGGAGAGGAATGGTACAAGGTTACCTCACTTTCTCTCTTCCTATAATTTTGATGATGTACTTTCTCTATGAATCAATAAAAAAAGATGGTGCTAAAACGGAACCGGTGATTTATTTTCTAATAAATCCGTGGTCTGAGAATATCTAGTATTCTTATTCAGTATGGATGACTATCACAATATCAACTTGACAACTAATAAAATTTGGTTCTTTAATAAATTCACACCTCACTTCTCATTAGCTCAGATTCAAACATAATCATATTTACGGTTCAACTTTCCAAACGTTGTCCATTTCAATCTAGTACATCATCGAGTCATTATCAGTAATATTATAAGCTATTAGTATAACTCACTAACTACATGGATGAATAAGACAACATTAAAATAACGTAACTAACTTGGATTGAACTTTCTTTTTAGCTGGTGATAATATTCATTTTCTATTGTAATCTGATAACATAATAGCATAGAGAAACGATAGCATAAGTAGATATCCCATGGTATAGGGCGTTTATGTCGCAACTTTTACTGTTATCCCAAACCGATAGTTCACATAGTTCTTTCCTGTGAAGCTTTATGACGCTGGTAGGTTCTCATATTGTGCCGTTCATACACTCTCACCCCAACAAAACAGTAAAAATTGACAATAATTCTTCCTCATAACTATCAACTTCCACAAAACATGAGAATTATAAAATCATAGAGAAACAATGGCATATTAAGTAGATGTCCCATGGTATAGGGCGTTTATGTCGCAAAACTTTTACTGTTATCCCAAACCGATAGTTCACGTAGTTCTTTCCTATGCAGCTGTGTGACGCTGGTAGTCTCTCAAATTGTGCTGTTTATACACTCTCACCCCAACAAAACAGTAAAAATTGACAATAATCGACAGCAATCGGCTTGAGATAACAGTAAAAGTTGCGACATAAATTCCCTATACCATGGGATATCTACTTACGCTATTGTTTCTCTATGATAATAGCAAGCATGCGCATCACTCAACATAAGTTCTAAACTTGCTTATCATATTTTTACAAAATGATGAATAGGTATATCTTTAAATAAGGTTGACTGTGTAGACTACAGAAAGTAAGAAATCTTGGCCCTTCCAATACATTCATAGGGATGGATAAAATAAATAGTCATAACATCATTTAGTCCTTCACCCAATATTTTCCATGAAAGAAGCATTAAGTTAAGTTGAGTTATTTCAAGGAGCCGAAGAATCTTTGTGCTCTAAAACTTAATTCCATCTCCTCATGATTGAAAATAAGACCTATTACTGTAGAATAGGAGGCATTTGATTGTTATTGCTGGCTGGAAGAAGTCATTACATAAATCTCTCATCGATTCAATTTTGTTGCTCCATTGCTGATGACGGACAATCCTTCGCATCTCCTAGGATATTTATTTCCACTACTGCAGTTGAAGAAATTGTTTTCATTGAAGATCCAATCAAACTGGGCAGCCACATAACTGTAATCATTCTCCAAAGCAATTTCGCCAGAAATCCTTCGAAAACATTGTAATCACTTGTTTTCCTACTTGCCAGAAAGTTATTTCGTGCCGACAATGTTAATGAAATTGAGTTTAGCCACAAAATAATTTCCAACAAGAGAATCTTTATTACTATCTGCAAAAAATAGTTTTTCAACGCGAGTTCTCAGATACCTGATGAATGGGTGAATGGACTATTTAATTCTATTTCCAATTATCTTTCACTTACATATTTTTATAGAAATCTACAAATTTTTAGTGATAAAACATGAAGAACCCAATATATAACCTGTAAACTTGAGTGTTGATAGGAAATGTCATTGGGTAATACCATAGAGAAACAATAGCATAAATAGATATCCCATGGTATATGTCGCGACTTTTACTGTTATCTCAAGCCGATAGTCCACGTAGTTCTTTCCCGTGAAGCTTTATGACGCTGTTAGTCTCTCATATTGTGCCGTTCATACACTCTTACCCGGTAAAAACAGTGAAAATCGACAGTAATCGGCTTGAGATAACAGTAAAAGTTGCGACATAAACGCCCTATACCATGGGATATCTACTCACGCTATTGTTTCTCTATGGTAATACGGCAAGCCAGAACATCTAAAAGGATCTCTCTGCCGATGAAAGCCATATGAATGGATAAATAAATCTATTTTCTCTCCATATAATATTGTTTATTTCCTCATATTACAGGACTTCTATATATAATAGAGAATATTCTCCATAAAAACACAACTAGAAAATGGCATAAGTGCCCGAAACTAGTTGTGTTTACATAAAAATCTGGCGAAGTTACTAGAAATATTCTAATATCGGGGACCGAGCTTCGCTCTGGAGTACAAAAGCATGAAAAAATTATAAAGAAAGAAGAAATTATAATAACATTCATACAGAAATGTTCTATCTAATCACAGTGAATTGAGATTAATTCCCAGAGAAATGGAAAAATTTCCCTCACAAAGGCCCACAAGCTGGTTAGATTTTAAACCTGATTAACTTCACGTGAACCAAATCAGAGAAGATCATTTCGAAAAGATGGATCTACTGGAACTAATCAGGATTGAAAATACCCCGGTTTTTTTGCAACCGGCACTAAGTACCTGATTGAATGATTACAAAAGTTCAACTGCTGAGACATAATTTTGACACAGTCCCACACACATGAACTCGCTCACTCACTTCTATCACCAACAGACGACGGGATAATTATAATCAGCTTTTATTATCATTTTAATGTCCTTCAGCGAATTTTCACAAGGATGAGACCTAGTGGAATCGAATCTTCATATTATAAACCTACTATTTTCTGAATTTCGTGAGAATCGTTGGAGCCGTTTTCGAGATCCGGTGAAATACAAACATATAAACATCTAAACAGAAGTTGCTCGTTTAATAGTGTAGGATAAGAATTGAATTCCCTAGTAGCCCAATAGGAATTAGCTTATATGAATTATTTCATTGTGTGAATTTCAATCAATACAGCATAATTCTTATCGACAGGGAATGGAATAGAACTATACATGTGAAAATTCATAAAACAAAGCTGTGTGTAGCTTCCGTATAAGCTACCATAATCCGATTTTGATTCTCGTAACTTATTTCAATCATATTATCTACATCTTAAATCATAGGAATATACATGTAGAAAGTCATAGAAGGAAACGTTGTGTGTAGCTCCGAAAGGTGCATTATAAGCTACAATAATCTGCTCTTAATTCAAATTTATCTCAATTATATATTATCTTCATTATATCTAACTCGTTATCCATATGATAGTCTCACTTCCCGAGTTCCTGAGTACTTTAAACTGTGGGAATTGTCGATTCCCATGGATGTATCCGAATGACATGACATAACTTCTTGTAGCATCCGAATTACTCCCAAAATAATTAGGCCAACTTATTAATTCCTCGCTTCCGTTTCAAGTAATTCCTTCCAACTTATCTAGAAACTTGTTGATCCAGGTTGTCAAAACAGGCAGGTGTATCCTGTGACGCTGAAACCACTCCAAACCAGTAAAAAAGCATCAATTTACTGCTGTTTTTATTCTCAGCTCTCTCCCAATGAAATGTCTCGTCATCTTACAAATTAACGAATACCTGCTCTCATTAGATGAAGCTCAGTTTTTGTATGCATGCCGAACAAAAACACAAGAATTTTTACTGGTTCATTAATAAGTTAGATAAGAACCCACACTTGAATTATTATCTCATTATTTTATTCATCAATACAATTACAAATCATAATATAGATATGACTGATATAGATATAGCGAGAGCAACAGGCCTGTTAAATATAACGAAATCATCTCATGACTAGTAGTTCTGTGAACAGTAGACCTCACGCAATATTCTCATCCACAAGTACCTGATTGAAACTATAGACCTTATGGAAATACAGCAAAAGACTGGCTTCTCCACACATCTGTATAATCACTTGTCAGCTGATTTATGATGAATAATTCTATAGTCTGATTTTTACTCTAATATTGGCGTATGAAGGAGGCTCATTTTTCCTTTTATATTATCCTTGAAATGCAAAATTTCCAAAAACCTTCTATGTACGTCGACGCGCAATTTAAAAAGGAACATACCTGTCAAATTTCATGAAAATCTATTACCGCGTTTCGCCGAAAATACGCAACATATAAACATTCAAACATTTAAACATCAAGAGAAATGCCAAACCGTCGACTTGAATCTTAGTCCTCACTTCGCTCGGTCAATGAAGTCATACTTCTACTACAGAAAAAGTTATGGTAAATAAGTAGGCTACATCTCCCATTTCAAGTGAAGTTATCAGTATATAGCTTTTTGGTCCTTTCCTAATCATTTAAATGGATTGTTCTTTATGTATCATTCAATAAATAAATATGATATAATATCTCTTGCTCCTTGAATGTAGGAGCACCATGCAGTTTATGTAAGAGGAAAATAATCAATCTATATCTATTGTATTACAAGTATTGGAAGATCGGTAACTTTGAGAAGGATAGAAACAATTTCCAAATTCCCTCACTCAATTGAGAATCTCAATTCTCATTAATAATCCCAGTTCCAGACTTTGTTGTGTTATGTTACTTGATTTTCCAAATTCTTTAATGATTTTCCCCCTTCATTTCCCGTTAATTTACTTTTTCTCAATCATTGTAATTTTTTTTCTTTTCAATTATTGAATGAATAAATTCATCGATAAATGTTTGATTGGATCCTTTCCTCCTTGGATCCTTCACCTTTCCTCAAGTCGTAGGATTGTGTACTACCACAGAGTAAAGATTTTTAAGTTTAGATTATTTGTCTCCTAGATTTTTTGTATCCTAGATTAACTTGTTTGTCGATTAATTATTAAATAATAATAGACCTACACGAAACTTCCAAGATATTGCTTTATAATAAATACTGAAAATCATAATGAATGAGTAAATGCTGTGTTGATCCACTACTGAATCATTGTTTTGTTATGAGGTTCGAATTTGGAATCAATGCATGAATACAGAGAGAATGTAACATAAATATATAATGTAATGTATAAAATTCTATACTCACTGACATGAATAGTAGACTACCAGAGACAACTAGGAGACAAAAATGATCTAGGAGATATATAATCTTGGGAACAAATAATCTAGGAGACAATTAATAATCTAAGATACAAATAATCTAGGATACAAATAATCTGAGAGACAAATAATCTGAGAGATAAATAATCTAAGATACAAATAATCTAGGATACAAATAATCAGAGAGACAAATAATCTAAGAGACAAATAATCTAGAAGACAAATAATCTGGGAGACAAATAATCTAAGAGACAAATAATCTAGGAGACAAATAATCTAAGAGAAAAATAATCTAGGAGACAAATAATCAAAGATACAAATAATCCAGGATACAAATAATCCAGGATACAAATAATCTGAGAGACAAATAATCTAAGAGACAAATAATCTAGGATACAAATAATCTGAGAGACAAATAATCTAAGAGACAAATAATCTAGGATACAAATAATATTAGAGACAAATAACCTAGGATACAAATAATCTAAGATACACATAATCTAAGATACAAATAATCTAGGAGACAAATAATCTAAGAGACGAATAATCTAGGATACAAATAATACTCATCTATTTCACTATCCATGACGGACTGCAAGTAATAATTCGTTTTTGAACTATTTTCAATTTTGAATTTTTCAAATCCTAAAGCGCTCCACAGTGAGTACTAGTTTTAATAAAAATATCAGAAAAAACTTCTGCAATGCTGTAGTCTGTGCTAATATTAAAAAATTAGACTTTAGTGTCATTGAAAATAGTTCAAAAACGGATACAAATAATCTAAACTTAAATATCTTTACTCTATGACATTACACAATCCCATGACTTGTGAAAAGATGATCCAATAAAACATTTATCAATGAATTTCATCCAATAATTCAAAAACAGAAACTATAACAATGATTGATATAAAAATAAGTAGGCATACATTTCACTCTCAATCACAATGTACATTGAAAGAAGCATTATTGATTGATTGATTTAGTACTTTATTTATGTAGATTACAATATATACTATCAATATATACACTTATATACAATAGCTTACAATACAGCAAAATTATAGATGAATTTACATGATATAGACATAATTATTGAACTGTATATGATATGAAAAAGCAATTTGTAATATAATAACTACAGATAATAATTATATTGCTATGCATCTACATAAATTGGCGGAGCTTTGGACATATCAATGTCCATTCTTCGGAAAGAATATTAAAAATATCCTCCCCACTAACTCTCTACCAAATTATTTTAATAACCCCAATTATTGAGGGTTAAACAGTTTGCAAGAAATGAAAGGCACCTTCATGAAACTTGATTCTCACATTTCTGCTCCCAGTTAATAATTTACACATTTTCCACTCCTAGTTTCAACCAATTCGTTAGCACATTGTCTTCAATGGCGGACTAATGAGAAAGAACACTTCTGCTAATCATGACACGCCTGTGGAGTGCCGCAAGGCGGAGTGCTGTCAACTTGACAGTTCACTTATTGAAGAGATGAGCTGTTCACAAGAGCTCGGAAACGAACCTATCAATATTTCACAATCCGTGCGCTTCCACGGGAGTAGAAGACTGCGGTATTACCGAGGAAGGTTGGTCAGGGAGGGGTGAGGAGCGGAGGTTTTGCTTCAATTTTTCACTTCATCAAGCAAGTTTCTCGCTTGTAACGACCCCTAGCAGACGAAAACTCATTACCCCTAATGTAGTCCGTTATAAAAAGAGTCGCAGCGCCTTCACTAAGGGTCATACGCCTCGCATGGAAGCCTTCAAGTTTGTAAAGCGCTGCAGAATGTAAGAATCATTACCGTCTATATTGTCTGGGGGTGAGAAGTGGAAGAGTTTTTAGGCATGTGAAGTTGAGCGGATACACTGCATGTTGAGCAAGTTGACGAGTCATTTAAGACGTCCAGAGCTGTAATGAGTTGGTACGGTTTCGCTGGCAAGAGTATTGCAAGCAGCTGAAACTTCGAATAGAATTGCAGTTTAGACGCCATGCAGTTCAGACATTCTTCATTCTCCTTCGAAACCCGATGCTGGTATTACTGAAAAAAATATACTTCACAGCACCTACTCAGAGAGTGCTGGTTTAATATAAATTTTTGTATATATTTCAAATCAGATGGAAATAAATTGGAAGTTGCGTTTGCTCAAATGATAATAAATAGCAGAAGTCTTCAAGGTAATTTACAGGATTTAAAAGGGATTTTCGTTCAATAATAATTATTCAAATCAAATTAGTTTCATCTTGTCAGAACTATATTACAAATCAAATTACCTACAATAAATCCAGGACTGGAAAGATAATACAAATTCTCATAAAGTATTTAGAATAATGAGGGTGATTTACAGAATTTAATTGGGATTTTAGTTTAATAATAATTATTAAAATAGAATCAGTTTCATTTTGCCAAAATAATATTACAAATCGAATTACCTACAATAAATCCAGGACAGGAAAAATAATACAAATTCTCATAAAGTATTTAGAATAACGGGGTGATTTACAGAATTTAATTGGGATTTTCGTTTAATAATAATTATTAAAATCGAATCAGTTTCATTTTACCAGAACTATATTAAAAATCAAATTACCTACAATAAATCCAGGACTGGAAAAATAATACTAATTCTCATAAAGTATTTAGAATAATTAGAATTTAATTGGGATTTTCGTTTAATAATAATTATTCAAATCAAATTAGTTTCATTTCGTCAAAACAATATTACAAATCAAATTACGTACAATAAATTCAAACCAGAAAAGGTGATACAAATTCTCATAAACTTCTAAGAATAATAGATTGAATAAAACCTTCATGAAGCAAGAGTTATTTCCAAGACAATGCAATATATAATATAATAGTTAATCTGAAGTAATTGAAATGTATATTTTCACAATAATAGTCCTTGTCGAAGACCAATAACTGCTTGATAGCCGTATCAAACCTATCATGAAGGTCAAGTCATTGTGTACTGATTAATTACCTCATACAATTAAGGCTGATGAGATACACCCAATACTGCTTCCCTGTTTTAACAGCACTGTAAATAATATATTATTTTATATTTCTAACAACCAATGTTCAAATGCCTTACAACATTAAACTCAGGCCTGTATCAACTTCAGCTTGAAAAAATGAATATTGAGCTAACATCTACCTTAGCTGAAAAAAAACAAAATGGAGCTTACAAAAAAAAAAACAAAATGGTACATCAACCTTAGCTAAAAAAACAGAATTGAGCTGACGGCAATCTCAGAAAAAAATGAAATTACATGACATAACTAGACACTTAGAAACATATAATATGAAATTCATAATACTGTGATTAGCTAGTCCTAAATATAGGACCTAAAAAAGTTATATGATCCTTGTATCCAAAATGGCGGCTGATAAAAGTTTTACTTTTTGTGTAGTTGAGAAGTTGATATTGTGGTAATTATTCATATTGAATGAAAAAGACTAAGAAATTGTCAAAAAACCACTGATTTAAAGTGGTTTTTTGACAATTATATATACTAATCATACTATATAGTACTAAATCGGTGGTTTTTTGACAATTTCTTAGTCTTTTTCATTCAAGCAGATAAAAGTTCTGTTTTTTTGTAACTTTAATCAGCCGCCATTTCGGATACAAGTATCGTAGAACCTTTTTATTAATGTCAACTTTCTTGTTTTGAAAAAGCCTTCAAAATGATGTACCACACAATGGGTGTTTACATTGAAAATATTCGAGTTACAACCCCTAAGTCACCCCCTTAAGAGGGGTTGGAATTCTCTTGTACGTCAAAAGGTAGAGTATTCGACCAATAACTTATCCTGGAAGTTACAGTATTATATCTACAACAAGTCTTCAACTTATTGAAGGGTTCCCATACATATGACTCACTCAGTATATTGTTTCAGTACCTCAATCAAGTTACATCAACAATAATCAAGCTACAAAACAATATGCAATAACTCACTAATTCCCCTTATTTCTATGATTTCATGCATGATTAATCATTGTTGAATGAAAATAGGATCTCTTATCATTTATAGTTGTAATATTATTATGTAAAGATGATGCTTCAGAGGCAGTAGTACTGTAATCATTCTCTGTTGTTCCGTCTTGACTGTTTATCTCGTTTCCTGTAAACTGAATACTGCAGTTTCCGCCCACACGGCTTTTCCTTCCCCCCTAACATAGATATGTAACATACATGTATGTAAAAAGTATGTATTTGTGTGTTTCCTGACACGCTTCAAAAGCTGGGTCATAACTGTTTGCTCGGGTTACATATATGTTGCAGTTTGCAGCTTGGAGCTTCTCGCGTTTGCTATTTGGTACCGTTAGAATTAACACACGCCGTGTTCGAATCAGTTCTTATCATGGTTTTGACGGTGCGTTTGTAATAGACGTCAATATTCGTCTAATTAATGCTAAGTTATGACTGACTGCAATTCAAAGCTCATTTCTCCATGGCGTGAGAGCATGCTTCACGATCTGCTTGCTGCTTTGAAGGGTGGAATCCAAAGGAAAATTTCTACTTCACTGATGTTCTCTTTGAATTCAGAGAATACAGAGAATTCTACGAATTCAATAGCAAAATGGTTCAAATTTCTTTTGAAACTTGGCACATATCACAAATAATCCAAAGCATTTACCACTGCAAACTGCAGTATCATGTGCAGAAAAGTGGGTAAAATTGATTTAGGACAAAGTTGAAGATTCAGCTTTTCAAACAATCATTACTATTATCCTATACTATTGAATGAGCAATTTCTGTTTAAATGTTTAGATGTTTAGATGTTTATATGTTTAGATGTTTAGAAGTTTAGATGTTTAGATGTTTAGATGTTTAGATGTTTATATGTTTAGATGTTTAGATGTTTAGATGTTTAGATGTTTAGATGTTTATATGTTTAGAAGTTTAGATGTTTAGATGTTTAGATGTTGTGATGTTCAGATGTTTAGATGTTTAGATGTTTAGATGTTTAGATGTTTAGATGTTTAGATGTTTAGATGTTTAGATGTTTAGATGTTTAGATGTTTAGATGTTTAGATGTTTAGATGTTTAGATGTTAAGATGTTTAGATGTTTAGATGTTTTTATGATTATGTTCTGAACAAAGCTCAGGCTAGAGCTACCAGAGGACTGTAATTTACTATTTAAATGATTAAATACAAAGAAGGGGCAAAATTTAATCTTAAATTTGAGCCAGGTTATTTGTACAGTTAAACTCTGCATTAATGAACAATAAAAAGAGCAAAAACTCACCAAATTTATTCCAATCTTGACTACTTGCCCTTCGAAGCCTTTATTAGGTGTTTTGGTCAGGTTCAGGGTGGGACGAAATCTGGGAATAAGACAGGTTCTTGCTTCCGGGCTGCCTTTTCGCGTTCAACTTGCAGGCCATGCACTGTGTTTTGAACAAAGCTCAAACTGGATTCTTTATAAATTCAAATGCGATTCAAATTAATTCAATTCAATACTATTCACGCTGTTATATTCATAATTCACACACACTACACTCAAACAATTTACAAGAAATTTCCAATCGAAAATTACATGACAGACAAACACAATTTTGTTCTTGCAAAAAGAATGGGCTGACGAGACAAGACAGACAAAACTAGGACGACTCACAAAAAACATCCAGAATGCCAAGCAAGCAGGACGGTTTGCGCCGGCGCAAACTCAAGCCTGCTATTCGCAGAACCACAGTCTGGCATTCTGGCGCTACAATTCGAATTCTCTGGCCAGAACAGATTATATATCTGTATGTGACCGGATCTCGAAAACGGCTCTAACGATTCTCACGAAATTTGGAACAAAGTAGGTTTATGATATGACGATTCGATTGCAATAGTTCTCAACCCCGGGGTAACTCGCTGTAGTACATTTAAAGGATAAATACGTCCTTGGAAAAACAGCTGGAAATTTTGTCGTCAGTCGATACCATAATGGAAGAGAGTGAACGAGTGCATGTGTGGGATCATCCAGCTGATCTCACGGGAAGAGAAATTCAGCAAGAGAAACTTATTTTCGTTTATTTGTTTCTTTTTTATAAAACATGTTTACTTCAGAAAGTCCAAAATAGTAACTAGATGCTGTTAGTGTAGAATAGTTCATAAAGTGTAAAATAAGTTAGTACACTAGCTAAATAGTAAAATAATAGCACATAAGTGTAAAAATGTTAATATAATGGATATTAACAAATATTGTAGCAAACATCGTATATCATTCTGAATCGAATTCATAGTATATCTATTTGTAATTGATGATGTGTTTGTTTTTTGAAGTGTGAATAAATTGTTTTTTTGATGAGTGATTGTAGCTTAACCTAGATTTTTTTGGACTGTAGGATACATTTAAAAAGGGACAGTTTTGGGCATAAGCCTGTTGTGCCTCCTCATATAACTGTAAAAATAATTGAACGACTGAGAAAATGAATAAATAAATATAAACTATAAATTCAATCTTTGTTCACAAATTTTCTATGCTCTAACACTCCAGAGCAAAGCTCGGTCCCCCGATATTTGATTATTATATGATAGCAAGCATAGTGGAGGCTTATATAACATACTTTTGACAAACAAGACTTAAAAATTGACTTTATGAATATAATATTTGTCAATTTTCATTGATCTACAAAACCTTATACAATGTATTCAGGGTGTGTTATCTTATTTTGCATTATGACACAGATCTGACCATAGACTGTATCCTTAGTTTATAATTTTTTTTCATAAATAATGATAAAAATGTAACAAATACAACATAGTACTTGTAAAAGGATTATTCAACCAGGAAGTATAGAATGTCCATCTTGAACTCTCTGCTCCCAACTGAACATTCACACTGTCACATACAATTATAATAAGATTTAACAATATGCGTTATATCCACGATCGATAAAAATACTAGTAGTTTTGTGAACAGTAGACCTTACGCAGTATTCTCATCCACAAGTACCTGATTGAAACTATAGACCTTATGGAAATACAGCAATAGACTGGCTTATCCACACATCTGTGTAATCACTTGTCAGCTGATTTATGATGAATAATTGATTCTATAGTCTGATTTTTACTCCAATATTGGCGTATTAAGGAGGTTCCTTTTTTCCTTTCATATTATCCTTGAAATGCAAAATTTCCAAAAACCTTGTATATACGTCGACGCGCAATTTAAAAAGGAACATACCTGTCAAATTTTATGAAAATCTATTACCGCGTTTCGCCGTAAATGCGCAGCATAAAAACATAAAAACATTTAAACATTCAAACATTTAAATATGTTTAATATTATTATTGAGAAATGCCAAACCGTCGACTTGAATCTTAGACCTCACTTCGGTCAATTATTGTTATAAAATATGGTTATTGTTTGTAAAATATGGACGAATTTAAATAATGTAATGGGATGAGGGCCTCGATAGTTGGGTGGGAATGGATACAGATAAAAATAATAATTTATCATGAAAAAAATTATCTACACAATGAAAGAGTTGAATGTAAACGAGAAACTTTTCACAAAAAAAAAACATAAACAGCATCAGCAAGTGGGAGATAAAGCACTTTGTTGGAACGCAGTAGATATTTCCTCCCTTTCATTAATGAGAGGGGTTCATTTCAATAGGGAAGTTTTTGCTATTTTTTCAACGTCGGAATAAATTATTTATTCTTCCCTCCTCTGTTTTTTCAACTGAATTTTTTTTCGAGACTGTTGACGGCATAGAAAACAAGTAGAGCAACGTGTAAAAAGGCAGCTAGTGAGAAAAGTTTGGGAGATGCCGTCAACACGCACGTTTAAATAGGGTTCACTCTCTCTCTCACTCAATCACTCTCTCTCTCTCACTCAGTCAATCTCTCTCTCTCTCTTTCTCTCCGACTAAAGCTCTCGAACTTATAGTTCAAGTCAGTAATGCATGTAGACGCGAGTAGAAGGAATGCACTCGAGTACAATTAATCTTCGAGAGACGGTAATTTATGGCAGTTAGCACGCAATCTAGAAATTATTGCGATCTTCAAGTCGAAAATAAAATTGTCAGGTGGAAATAAATGAGATGACTCCGAGAAAGCGTGTGGTAAAGTGGTAAGTGGAAGAGGATGAGGAGATAGAAGAGAGATGACAAGATATGGAAGATAACTGAGAGAGATAACACGAGATGGATAGTTTTGCGGTAATGGCTCATTCCAGAATTATTACAGAAGTTTGAAAATATGACTCCGCAATAATGACTTATTAACTTGGCACGTTGAAGAGGTGTCTCAGAGCTGATCACGTTTTACATTAGTGTTGAAATTAATCAAAATTTGAAAAGTGGAAACATATAATTTGAGCTTGTTGGAGATTTGTTTTCGACTAGATAATATTGCCAGACCATCAATAATTTTATGGAAGTTCATCAGCGTAACCTTAACATATTCATGGGCGACTTTTATTAGCTGAGAAAGTTATGAATCTTTTTGACGCTTATCAACAAATAATATGTCAAGTGTTTTTATAAGATGAAGATTTACTATTTGAGATACTTTAGGTGTAAGTTCCAAGATTATGTGGAATTGAATATAATTTCAGGATGATTACTGACGATCATTGACGCAGGTGATTTATAAATCACTTATTATTTGATGATTTATTGATATAATTTATAAATTATAAGTATACGCATATACATTACTTATTATTACTTTGTGAGTAGTTGTGAATGTGGTAGTTATATATAGGCTAATGAATAAAATACTAGATATTGTGAAACCACAGATATTTTATGAATCGAGATACCGGTTTCGGTTTTACACAATAATCAATCTCTAGTGAATTATTACAAAACTACAAGTAGAGTACAACAGCATTTGAACTCACGGTCGAGCGCTGCTATTGGTGGAAGCCTTGACCTATCAAGATGAACGTCTGCGATTGCCCTAGACGGGCCCCTCCCCAATTAGCGGTTCATACGATATCGCTTGTACATAATATTGAAATTATCTATTGATAATTATATATCAAATCATTAGAAAACAAAATGGAGATAGATTCAAGCAGCAAACATAATAATGAACAACTATACTTGAAATAGTTAATATTATTATAATTGATATACAATTAACAAATTATTGAAATAGTTAAATGTTACGAGATAAATATCAAAAATCAATAGAAAAATGTTACAAAAACATGGAAAGCCGTGGGATAAAGAAGTACAGTAACAAATTATACTAACATAAACTCAGAAGAACTACAAGTAAATATTAATGAGCTGGGAATGAAGACTTTTATTAGTATTCCTCTCTTATAAATTTTTCAAAACTGTATTACACTCTATCAACAAGATGTCAATATTTGCCATAGTTCATTCCACATAGAGGATTAAAATACACTAGAATAACAAGACGATTGCTTTTTCATGTTAAAGATTCCAAAACTTACTAGAATGAACAAAATCAATAGACAAATGTTACAAAAACGTGGAAAACCTAAGAATAAAGAAGCACAGTAACAAATTACTAACAGTAACTCAGAAGAACTACAAGCAAATATAGATGAGCTGGAAATGAAGACTTATACAGTATCATTTCTCTCTCATAAATTTTTCAAAACTGTATTATACTCTATCAACAAGATGTCAATATTTGCCATAGTTCATTCCACATAGAGGATTAAAAGACACTAGAATGGCATACGATTGCTTTTTCATGTTAAAGATTTCAGAACTCACTAGAAACAGTTCTAAGTTTATTCAAGTACTGTACGAGTGAGCTGCAAAAAGTCCACTATTCCAAGTTGTGAATTATTAATGGCCCCAGTTCTACGCTCTGCACTGTAAGCAGGAATATATTCAGACCCAGACGCTGTTATCAATGATGATAAATTCCATGTTCTGCATTGGTCTGTGAGCACTGAAATCGGCGAAGCAATGCTTGGCTGGAATTGATGTTTTGCTGTTGATTTTCCGCTGCGCGTCTCGGGCTCAAAATGAAACCCAAACAAGGGTTTGAGGTTGGGAAGTTGCTCTATTCTCTAATGCGGCTGTTCTTTGCCATGCACTAGGACAGCGAAATAACGATTCTATTTTATGGCTGCATTAATTCTTGGTCCCATAACGTATTCCAGCTTGTAGCGAGCGGCAATGCGATGGCTTTTTCATGTTGAAGATTCCAGAACGCACAAGTTGGTTGCCACTGCCACTGCAATATTCGCATCACTGGAAGAAATCTAGCTTCTTTCTACGCTGCCATTAACCAGACTGTCGTTAACCCAGATAATTGCCAAAGTTAAGGCCCTTGCCATTAAATTAAGATTTATAAGCAGTCTGTATAGCTCTTTGTTTCGCCTGGATCACAACTACTCCACAGTAATAAATCTTGAGGGTACTTTCGACGAGACCTAGCCACTTCCCACAAATTTAAGTGAATATCATATTGCCTATCCTGAACAATATACAGCACCAAATTCTCTCCTATAAATTTTACAATACTTTATTTACTATAACAACAAGATGACAATACTTTCCATAGTTCACTAGGAAACTCTTAAACTAAGAGTCTAAGTACACTATCATAACACCAGAAGTAGAAACAATATAGCTTTGAGACAGCATAGGTTGAAACTGTATGAGGAAGTACCTTCTTATATTGGTTCTAAATTATACAACAAATTTCCTGCAGAGCTGAAATCTAAGTCGATAAGCATTTTCAAAAGTAGTTTATACAGCAAAGAGAGGCATTTGTTTCTTTGAATGTTCTCACCTTACCTTCTATTTACATATACAAGTTATTAATTTTTACCCATAAACATATCTCGAAACTGGTCACGAATGCAGGAGTACACGATCATAACACCAGAAGTAGAAACAATATAGCTTTAAGACAGCGTAGGTTGAAACTG
The DNA here is from genome assembly GCF_014356525.2 of Nilaparvata lugens. Taxonomy (NCBI): domain Eukaryota; kingdom Metazoa; phylum Arthropoda; class Insecta; order Hemiptera; family Delphacidae; genus Nilaparvata; species Nilaparvata lugens. The sequence continues at coordinate 79,259,054 of NC_052507.1, forward strand.
TATGAGAAAGTACCTACCTTCTTATATTGCTTCTAAATCAAAGACCTTAAAGAGATAGCATCTTAAAGCATCTTTAAGGTCTTTGTTCTAAATTATACAACAAATTGCCTGCAGAGCTGAAATCTAAGTCTATAAGCATTTTCAAAAGTAGTTTATACAGCTTTCTTGCTGAGAAGGCCTACTGCAGAGTTATAAATTTCTAGTAGATATTGGCACTTACAAGTTGTATATTAGCACTCACAAATTATTGTATAGGCTAAATACAAGTATAAGCGCATTGTATTAATTGTATCTCTATGACGATGTTCAACAGTTTTTTGTATTACAGATGATTAACTGTGTTGAATAAATTTATATCTTATCTTATCTTATCTTAAACACAACAATTCTTTATTGATTTCGATCGATAACATAAAGTACATCATCAAAATGATAGGAAGGGGAAAAATAAGGTAACCTTATGCTATTCCTATCCCAAATTTAGATAAGGTTACACATGATCCGAAATTGGTCAAGTCTTGTAGTTCAATTCAATTCAATTCAATTCAATTTATTTCCATCAAAAAAATACATCAATAAAACAATTACATCACAATTCAATAATACATATTTTCAGGAAATAAATATTCCCCCACATAGACTATTGGTCCGTGTGTGGGGGAAGAATGTTCGCTTCAAGTTTTAATGAAAGATTATTTTTAATAGATAGTCTAGATAGTATTGGTTGGACTGCCTTGTTATTTGGATCTATAATATTCAGGTGTCTTGCATTTCTGTTAGCCTCTTCATGCCCATTTAAAGAATCAAGTGCCTGACATCTTCTGAACATCTATTTAATAGTTACATGTTATGAAATAAATATGAAAAATCAATTATAAAACGAAATGAAACATAGGACATTGGAATTCTTGGAGTAACCAGAGAGTATAAAATGTAGCTACATTCATTCTATAAGTACTAACTTATCTAGGAGTGATAGAATAAAATGAGGTAGAGAAAGGATGTTCATAATGACTGTCTCTTCCAATTATTTATTCCAAAAATGAGTTTATCGATTTTAAATTCAGCGAATTACGCCAGGCCCTCACAAACACAGGCTTAAGCCTACATGTAAGTCTCTCATAACGTAGGGGTATATATAAATGTACTGTATTTGTACTGTATTATTTGTAAATTGTGAGAATTTGATTTGATTTATTCATATTTATTTATTACTATTCAGTTTCGTAAAGCCACACATTTTTGAGCAAGGCTCAAGTGGCATGCAACATGTCAAGTTCAGGATCGGGATCCTGAGAATGCGTTGCAGCACTCCTCTATTGTATAGGGACATGCCTATACCAATCTCCTGGTTACCTTAGATAGAAACACTTTATAACCACCACACAACCTAATATCTTCTGGAATACAACTATAAAACTTCAATCCTGAGTAATACTTTTTCAAGTAGAGAGAGTCTATGAATTGGGAGCTGGAACAAACATGCATTTCTACCTCGAGTTCTGTATGCATGATTAATTCGGTCAACATTGAAAATTTCTGAATTTTTGAACACAAAAGGAACCACTTCCAAGGAATAGATAGCTGGAACAGAAAGAAGCTGGAGTCTCCTGAGTATAGGTTTACAGGAAGAAGAAGGACTCACTCCCTCAAGAACACCAAGTGTTTTTTTCTGCATTTTGAAGCATGTGTTCAAATAGTTCCTTCCTGACCCCCAAATTGGAATACTAAATCTAATCAATGATAGGAAATATCCATGATTGACCCTTAACTGTCGTAGAGCTGTTCTAACTTATAACTGTCGTAGAGCTGTCGTAATATTTGAATTTGCCTTTACAGTTCTCAGAGCGAAGAGATCATTTTGAGTAAAAAGACTTAAAATTGTCAAAACCACAGATTCAATAGTCTTTTAATCCAATATGAATAATCACCTAAATATTAACTTAGAATACTGAATCTAATCAATGAAAGGAAATATCCATGATAGACCCTTAGAGCTGTCGTAATATTTGAATTTGCCTTTACAGTTCTCAGAGCGAAGAGATCATTTTGAGTAAAAAGACTAAAAATTGTCAAAACCACAGATTTAATAGTCTTTTAATCCAATATGAATGATCACCTCAATTGAATGAAAAAGACTAAGAGATTGTCAAAAAACCACTGATTTATTGATAATTAGAATTCTGATAAAATCAGAGATTGACAATGGTGTAATAACCGAAACCGGTCTTTCTAATTATCAATAAATCAGTGGTTTTTTGACAATTTCTTAGTCTTTTTCATTCAATATGAATAATTACCACAATATCAACTTCTCAACTACACAAAAAGGGAGAATCACCTCAATATTAACTTCCCAACTTCACAGAAAGTTTCTTTCAATCTTTACATACAGTCAGAGACAGCTTATACTCAAGATTGTTTTATTCCATGATACAGTATTATGCGGTTGATAAACTGAACTCTAGTAACCTTGGCATCGGTGAAGTACTCTATTAAATACAGCAGTAAAGGTTGCATAATGCATATTTTGAAACTTGTGGTTTCCAGAGGAAATTGTTATAGCTTTTCACTATTGAATAAAATTGTTTAACCACTACTTTATTATACATTTCTTCTCTGTAGATGAAATTCTCTGAGATAAAATTAAGTGCTTGAATAGTTTCTTGCAACTTTTTATTATGAATACTTCATCCAGACGATAGAATCCCTGAGTTTTAATTTGAATGAAGACAACCGCTACCTACTTTCGTGTACGGTACGTCTCTTCTCAGTAGATAATGATTTTATTTTTTTCCAAATTATTTTTCAAGCACAGAAAAAACATGTTTTCTTGTTTCAATTGTTCAGTAGACGAACTTTAATCTTGTTTTTATTGTTGGACCAAAGTTACCCCGCAGGACCAAAGTACCCCCTGTTGACGGTACGTCTCTTCTCAGTAGATATATGATTTTATAAATAAAAATGAAGCGCTTGAACAGTCTCTTGTAACTTTTTATTGTGGATACTTCATGCAGACGATAGCTAGCATTCCTGAGTTTCAATTTGAATAAAGACAACCGCAACTTTCTTCTACGTCTCTTCTCTGTAGATATTTTTTTTATAAATAAAATGAAGTGGTTGAACAGTCTTTAGCAGCTTTTTATTGTGGATACTACTTCATGCAGACGATAGCATTCCTGAGTTTTCATTTGAATAAAGACAATGATTTATCTTTTATGAAATAAGAAATTCTGAATAGAATCGTGTCCTTCAGAGCAGCTTTATCAATCGCGAAGAATGATCTTTCAAAAAGAATTGATGCCCCGAGCTAGAATTGACATTATCTTTTGTTACGAACTGTGTATCTCTCTCTAACAATGGCGTATTGTTCCATAATGATACATTATTATTGTCGCTATGGTTCCTGTTGTAGTTTTTGCAGCTATCATTATTGCCTATTGTGATCCGCTCTGAAGCCAACCCAGTTTGGACAAATACACGAGAAGAATAGAAATTCTTTTTTATGCGTGTGTCATAATGTGGATCACAATGAATCACTGCAACATGACGTTTGAGATATGAAACTCAAACTCAAATAGAGCAGAGCTGTTGACTCAAGAATCTGAAATGAAACATAGAATCGAAACATCACGAGAAAATAAAAATTAAATATTGAAATCTTGAAGTTTATTTATTACTTATTATTTTACAAAGGCGACTTCTAGAGGTATGAAATGAAACATAGAATCGAAACATCACGAGAAAATAAAAATAAAATATTGAAATCTTGAAGTTTATTTATTACTTATTATTTTACAAAGGCGACTTCTAGAGGTATTTAAAGCCCATAGTGAGGTCCACGTTATAATGACAGTGGATAAAGATAGAAGAATAGCGATGCCGATTCTCTGCATTAATTAATCATATCTCTAAACTGTCAAAAACATAATTGGCACCGTTGTGGACCTAGAAAAGGATAGTACCACCGGCTTTGTTGAATGATAGACAAGGATAGCAAAACCAAAGTTGATCAAAAATACTGTCATTATAACGTGGACTTCACTGTAGGTGATGATGATGAGATGAATGATAATACAATGAAGGTAGAGTTATGAATGAATAAAAATTATAGGTTATGCTATCCACTTGAATTGATTTGAGTCCAATTTTCAGTCCAGAAATATAAACTAGAAATTTTGAATTTGATCTGATTGAAAAACGGATATAATAGAATGATTACGTTCAATAAACTCTCAGAACTTGAAAATATTGAGTAGTGAGTTGACAAGAACTGAAGTGAGTATAGTCAAACTTCTCAATACTATTATGAACTATATTATGTACTCTGATATAGTACATGATATATAAAATAATCAATTTCATCAAGTTACGAAGTTATTATCACGAATACGTCAATTAGATCATAGTATCAAGTCATGTGGTCTTAAACGTATTCTCGTATATTTTTCGAGTGTACATATTCAATTATCATTGATATTCTTTTATGTTGAAAAAATACAGGAATAAGTTACTCAAACAAAGATGAACCATTGGCTCTTCTACAGTTCGTTGATAGATTTTGAGACAGATAATAAAAATGTTGATGATGAAACCACAAATAGCTTACCACTAAATTGTGTGATCGATTTGATCATTCAGGAATTAGTTTTTATCTTCAACAATTTCACAACATGAATAAAAACATAGGAGAGAGTTTTAAATTCAGTATTTTTGTTTCGATATAAGAGCAACCAATCAATAAATTTTTCGTTACAGCTTTACCATATCATAACGCTATAGAAAGAAAAATAAAAATCTCAGTACCCTTTTTGAAATATTTAATCACAACATGTTTCGGACATTGATGCCATTTTCAAAAAGGGTACTGAGATTTTTATTTTTCTTTCTATTTCTATAAAAGTAGCCCTATACAGAAAAGAGATACATAACGCTATACCTTAAAGAAAAAGAGAAAATATACATTTCAGTAATCATTCTCGAGATAAATTATTATGTTTCTTGAAAACAAAGAATCTTGAGATACAGGAGAACTGAAGTAAATTTATTAGATATTGTCACTATTCGTTTCCACTTTTGAAAAATTGTCTCTTATCAAGTTTATTTTGAACTGTGCACTTTCAATACTTGACAGATATGAGATCATTCGAGAAAATTCGAATTTGAATAGAGGACTCTTCAATTTTCGTACACTCCCGACAGTCGAGGCCTACGACCGTAGAGGACTGGAAAACAGTCCTCTACTGTCGCGCCCCCTGTGTACTACCAGTGTAAAACTTTCATTCGAGTGATTATCATCACAGTAATCAAGCTGTTCCCATCAATCCATCTTTCCTCTACTTTGCAATTAGATTATGAATGGAAATTGAAGGTATACAAGTGGAACATGATAGTATGTATCATTTATTCCTACTTGATATATGTAATAATTATTGTGATTCACACTGATTACAGGTATGAAATCTATCATACAGATCGAAGGCTACATTTTCATATAATACATTGTGAAAGTTACTTACTCAGTCTTACCTCTATAATCAGTAAGTAGCATGCAATCATCACAACGGTGCAATTGTAGAATAGTGTGTGTAAAATGTGGAATTACTTTTATCTGTGATTGTTATGTTGTGGGAGAGCAATATGTTTTTTCATTCCCTGGAGCAAATTGCTAAACTCATACGGGTCTATATAATATGGAGATAAGTAGACCTCAATGCTGGTTGGAATGTATACAATAATGAATAGAGAGATAACATAGGATTTATATTCCATCTGTCCTATTCTAGTGGGTGAAAAGAAATATAGAGTATTATGTTTCAAGTACTTGAGAATTTGAATATGAGAGTAAAAAATTATGTTTCTCTTTACAACTCAATTTAAAGTATAGATATAGTAGTTGACTCAATTCAATAGCTATTGTGTTGTTTACTATAACGTTACCTTCACTGAAATATTACCCAGGTGTAATGAGTCTATGTACGATCACTGTTACCACACTACCAGTAGTTCTGTGAACAGTAGACCTCGCGCTCAGTAAGTTACATTGACCTGTTGTTATGTTTTCTCAAAAATTAATAAATAATTTGTCAATTTAAAATGTCTCGAAAAAATCCTAAATAAACATAGAGCTTTCTGTCCTAACGTACAGTGACGTGTCGTCCCGGAATGTGAGTGTGAGCTCTGTTGTCAGGTCTGACTGCAACTGTCTACAACGTTGATAGAAAGATATTTTCAAGATGTTCGATGTTTTTGAACGGGTAGTATTATAGTCCACTAGACAGCTGATTTATGATGAATAATTCTATAGTCTGATTTTTACTCTAATATTGGCGTATGAAGGAGGCTCCTTTTTCCTTTTATATTATCCTTGAAATGCAAAATTTCCAAAAGCCTTTATATAAGTCGACGCGCAATTTAAAAAAAAAATACCTGTCGAATTTCATGAAAAACTATTACCGCGTTTCCCCGTAATTGCACAACATACAGAAATAATTATAAACATTTAAACATTAAAAGAGGAATGTCCAACCGTCGACTTGATGCGATATTTTGATTTTTCACATAGGCCTACTCACGTTTTTACCATCCACAGCTGTTTCAGTCAAGGATGAATTATCCTTTTAATATCGTTCAACGAGTTTCCCCAAGGATGAAACCTCGTGCAATCGAATCTTTATATCATAAACCTACTATGTACCAAATTTCGTGAAAATCGTTAGAACCGTTCTCGAGATCCGTTAAACATAAATAACCAGATATATAAAAAAACAGATATATAAACACAGAAATTGCTCGCTTAATATAATAGGATAAAGTAGCAAATGGTTAGAAGAGATCATTTATTGAAAGAAAGAATGAGAGAGCAGATGAGGAAGATAAGCGTGATTATAGAGTTAAGCATTGGCATGAGGCTGACAGTTTGTAGCCCCGCAATTACTCTTGTTTCCGCAAAGCCATTCTCTATAAAAGACGCAGTCAAGTGGAGAGAAAGAGAGAGAGAGTGTGAGAGAGTTTGTGAGGGAGAGTGAGAGAGAGTGATAGTGAGTGAGTGAGAGAGAAGTGCGAGAAAAACACACCAGGTGGAATCCGTTTCAAGCATTTTCCAATGTCCATCAAAGTGACGGAAGAAACTGCTAGTAAAACAAAAGCCTACAACTCAACAGAAATGCAAGTGAAGCATGAAAAGCATTGGAAGTGGATGAGCTTAGACAGAGTATGTGTGATAGGTTGATTAGAAAAAATCCTGTAAGCGTTGAGCCCAGAATAGTCTGAACAGATCTAATAATTATGTCTCATCTAATACTTAATAAAATACCTTTCAACGTAGAGGAAAGATACCGTTGAATTCATTATTATTTGTTATTGTATTATCATATTGTGTTATTTGTCTCTGGTCTCATTTTCATATATTCTACTCAGTCAATTGGAATTCCCCTACATGATAATAATGTGAACAAAGTTGAGAACTTTGAACGGTGAACATGAGGGTGACATTCATTCCATCCTGTTTTTCAGTTGATCATGCATTTCAAGTTTTCAGTCTTTGTGTTTATTATCTATAATTATTATCAATACTTTTCGAATACATTTCATATATTGACATTCAAGAGAAAACCCAACTTCTCTAACCTATTCTTCTATCTTATCTTTAAATATCGGGGACCGAGCTTCGCTCTCCAGTACAAAAGCATAAAAAATGTATTACGAAAGAAGGAATTATAATAACATTCATACATGAAATGTTCTATCTAATCACAGTAAATTGAGATTATTTCCCAGAGGAATGCAAAAATTTCCCTCACAAAAGCCCAGTTGCACAAAAGCCGGTTAAATTTCAATCCTGATTAACTTCATGTGAACCAAATCAGAGAAGAACATTTCAAAAAGATAGATGTAGTGGAATTAATCAGGATTGAAAATAACCCGGATTGTTTGCAACCGGCACTAAGTACCTGATTGAATGATTACAAAAGTTCAACAGCTGAGTCATAATTTTGACACAGTCCCACACACATGAGCTTGCGCTCACTCACTTCCATCACCAACAGACGACGAAATAATGTTATTATCAGCTGTTTACCATGGATGAATAATAATTATCCTTTTAATGTCCTTTAGCGAGTTTTCTTAGGGATGAGACCTAGTGCAATAGAATCTTTATATTATAAACCTACTATGTTCTGAATTTCGTGAGAATCGTTAGAGCCGTTTTCGAGATCCGGTGCAATACAAACATATAAACAGAAGTGTTGCTCGTTTAATAGTATAGGATTTCACTCAGTCAAGTGGAATTCCCCTACATGATCATAATGTGTACAAAGTTGAGAAGTTTAAACGGTGAACATGAGGCTGACATCCTGTATCTCGGTTAACCATGTAATTTATGTTTTCATTCTTTGTGTTTATTATCTAGAATTATTATCAATACTTTTCGAATACATTTCATATATTGTCATTTGAGAGCGGAAGCCAAATTCCTCTAACCTATTCTTCTATCTTATCTATAATATAATAAATTGGCTTATACTTGTACGAGATAGGAAATTCACTAATGACGCATCATCAAGTCTGAACTACTAAACTAATAGACTCGAATATGCTAAATTTGGTAGTCAGTGTATTTTAAGAATTGTATATCCTATTATAATAGCTTATTTATGTGAAGTCCACTTTTTCCTTCTAATTTATGTCATTCTACCAGTATATTTTTTTAATTTGGAGATCAGTCGGTCGCATCAAATTACCCATCTACGTAGTTCTTAGCTCTAGTTTTAAGATTTATGCATACCACCCCACACAGGCTAAGCCTCGGGGCGTTTATTGTTCTATTCATCCTTATAAAAAAACCTTATCTATCTCTTTTCTGTATAGGGCTTCTTGTAATAAAAATAGAAAGAATAAATAAAAATCTCAGTACTTTTTTTGAATGATTTAATCACAACATGTTTCAACATTGATGTCATTTTCAAGTGAAAAAATGAAAAAAAATAGAAACAAAAAAAATCTCAGTACCCTTTTTGAATTATTTAATCACAACATGTTCCAACATTGATGCCATTTTCAAATGAAATTTCACGTGAGATTTTTATTTTTCTTTCTATTTTTATAACAAGTGGCCCTATACAGAAAAGAGATAGATAAGGTTCTTTTATAAGTGAAACTTCACTCGAAAATGGCATCAATGTTGAAACATGTTGTGATTAAATCATTCAAAAAGGGTACTGAGATTTTTATTTTTCTTTCCATTTTTTTAATTTGTTTATTTTTTCACTTGAAAATGGCATCAATGTTGATACATATTGTGATTAAATAATTCAAATAGGCTACTAAGATTTTTATTTTTCTTTCTATTTTTATTTTCATTAACTAAGAAATTTATTTTTATTTAGTAAAAAAAAAAATGAAATAAAAAAAGAAAGAAAAATAAAAATCTCAGTACCCTTTTTGAATTATTTAATCACAACATGTTTCAACATTGATGCCATTTTCAAGTGGAAGAAAGAATAGATGAAACATGTTGTGATTAAATAATTCAAAAAGGGTACTGAGATTTCAAGAACCTTATCATTTTACATGTCTATGTTTCGATGATAAGAAAAAGATTTTCCTGTTATTGTACAGTTTTTTGGATGAATAAAATCTTTTCCATTTCATTTCAAAATTTCGCATATTATTTCTCATTTTACCGAGGATGGATATAGCCCTATTTCAATTTTTCAAGATTTCAGTAGGTCAAATTTTCAATTAGACCTTGCGGAGCCTTGTCACTTGCTAGTAATTACATAATTTAACCTACTCTTCTACATAGTTGAACCTTCACACAATAAGCTTAGTTTGACGTGTGAGGTTCTTTGAATCGTTGGATCTTTGAATCCGTCCCTTCAAAACAGTTGAACAAACACATTTATACACACAGTTATATTCATGTTGTTCGATAGGCAGCGGAGACAATCCTCAGCAGTACACTCTTTTCTATTTTATTGACCGAGCAAAGTGAGGTCTAAGATTCAAGTCGACGGTTTGACATTTCTCTTAATGTTTAAATGTTTATAATTATTATGTTTATATGTTGCGCATTTACGGCGAAACGCGGAAATAGATTTTCATGAAATTTGACAGGTATGTTCCTTTTTTAATTGCGCGTCGACATATATACAAGGTTTTTGGAAATTTTGGATTTCAAAGATAATATAAAAGGAAAAAGGAGCCTCCTTCATACGTCAATATTAGAGTAAAAATCAGTCTAAGTCATTATTCATCATAAATCAGATCAGCTGTCGAGTTGACTATAAATTGCATGCTATGACGCATGCAATTCAATATCTCAATGTAACTTGGTAAAAAATTAACAGCTGTGTAGACTATAAATTGCATGCCTCCTTGCATACCTTATCGAATGCAATTTTAGGCACTATTGAATAGGATGCAAGGAACTTATAACTGCTCGTCTGGGCGCCTATAGTGTGGTCCACGTTATAATGACAGTGGATAAAGATAGAAGAATAGCGATGCCGATTCTCTGCATTAATTAATTATATTTCTACACTGTCAAAAACATAATTTACATCGTTATGGACCTAGAAAAGGATAGTACAACCGGCTTTGTCGAATGATAGACAAGGATAGCAAAACCAAAGTTGATCAAATACTGTCATTATAACGTGGACCTCACTATAGATGTCTTCTGGTTTTCTCGCGCTAAATTCCGGAAAGCGTTATTATGATAATTAAATCTTGTGTAAGCATGATCTGATCAAATAAATAGTTAGTGTATCAGTGTGATGTGCTTATGGCTTGGGACGTCGTTATAACTGCGCGAGGTCTACTGTTCACAGAACTACTAGTGTAAGCAGGATGAGCTGAACCCCTTCCAAACTTGATTTATACAGATCTGAATCTAGATATGGAGAGCATCACTGTTTTTGCGAATAGCGCAGCACATGTTCACAGCATTCTAGTTTTATACAGATCACGTTGCACATCCATCTAGCATCTCTGCCTATTTGCATCTCAATGTGGGAGGAACCCAGATTAGTCAAAACAGATCCATCTGGATTTAAAAGGAGGCTGCAACGTAGAAATCCTTGTGGGAGAGCAGTTGCAGCTGTATCGATGCTAGGCTATGGTAAGGTCCACGTTATCATGGCAGTGAAGGAGAAAAACGTTGCCGATACTCTGTCTTGTCAATGCCTTCCATGGAGGATAGCTGATACCAGTATAATATCTGATGTTATAGAAGGCTGCAACGTTAGAATCGTTGTGGGAGAGCAGTTGCAGCTGTATCGGTACTAGGCTATGGTAAGGTCCACGTTATCATGGCAGTGAAGGAGAAAAACGTTGCCGATACTCTGTCTTGTCAATGCCTTCTATGGAGAATAGCTGATACCAGTATAATATCTGATGTTATAGAAGGCTGCAACGTTAGAATCGTTGTGGGAGAGAAGTTGCAGCTGTATCGGTACTAGGCTATAGTGGGGTCCACATTACAATGACAGTGGAGAAATATAGGAGAACTACGTTGCCGATTCTCTGCCTTGTCAATGCTTTCTATGGAGGGTCACTGATACCGGTTCATTGATGGAATATTAACACTGTTCATTACCAATGAAAATTATCAATTATATATCTCTTTTCTGTATAGTTAGGGATGTTAATTCCGGGACTGATTTCCAGTCCCGGTATTTCGGGATTATCCAATATCAATCCCGGGGCTGATCCCGGGATTGGCAGGAATCAGTCTCATAAAATTTTAACCATTTTTCCTCCTCAATTAGTTCAGTAACAGTGTGTGGAGATGAAAAAGGGCTCATCATAGAGGGAGAGGATATTATTGAAATGGAAAAATACTTAGGAATAATATTAAAATTAAACATTCTATCGCTATAAATGTTTTCAAGATTAGGAGTAACTTTTTTTGAAAGCTGAACCACTACTAAATGAAATTTCGAAGAGCCAACTATATTTACTTCAACTAGATATTCAAGGAAATGACATCAGCACTATTGACAATATTGCGCTGTCTAGATTGATTGATTGATTGAGTACTTTATTTTTGTAGATTACAATATATACTGGCTTTTACACTCTTATATACAACTAGCCGTCAGGCTCGCTTCGCTCGCCGTATCCGTCTAGCCAGGGGGCTCCGCCCCCTGGACCCCCGACTGGATCGTCCAAGAATGAGATCAGCAGGCTCGCTTCGCTCGCCTGCATTTTTCATTTGAGCATTTTTATCATATGTTAGGACAATCCAGTCGGGGGTCCAGACTAAACGTCTGGCTAAACGGATACGGCGAGCGAAGCGAGCCTGACGGCTAGAAATATAATATTCCCAGGATTGAAGTAGCAGTGCCCAATCAATTTTTCCGCGATAAATGCATTTAAATCTTCAACTTGGTGCCTATCTAACAAAGTCAACTCAACCTTATGCCAACCTGACATAATTATTAATTTAGTTGCCAGTTAACAACTGTTTCGAAGAGGTACTCTATATAGATTATAGTTCTATAGTAACATATGATATGGAAATTTCAATTATAATTAAGAGATTGGGAGAAGAAGAATATACATGCTAAAAGACGAACTTTAAACCCTTAAAAACAACCCTTGGAGTTAAAATATTGCCAAAAGATTTCTTAGTGCGCCTCTAATGGGCCAACTGAACATACCTACCAAATTTGAACGTTTTTGGTCCGGTAGATTTTCAGTTATGCGAGTGAGTGAGTGAGTGAGTGAGTGAGTCAGTCAGTCAGTCAGTGAGTGAGTGCCATTTCGCTTTTATATATATAGATAGCTTACAATAAAGCAAATTATAGATGATCAGAGAGTATAAAATATAGAATGTACATTCCATCCTCACTGGTCTAGACTGGTAATTGTGGTGCTGTGTAAACACCAGCACCGAATAATGCGAACCGATAATGCGAATTCTATTTAGTCAGTAGAGAGTATGATATTTTATGTATATGCAACTGTAGGTTGCGCCTGTAGAATAAATTAGTCAAAACAATAAACTAGTCATGCAAAACTCATATTCATCACCCAAATGAGTTCTATATTGAATGGTTTCTGGAAAAATACGATTCACAAATTCAGGTTTTCTAATCCCGAAAATGCCGGGATTGACGCTAAAAAATCCCGGGATTGTTAGCTATCAAAAATGGACCGGGATCCCGGGATTGACATTCCTATGTATAGGGCTACTTGTTATATAAATAGAGAGAAAACTAAAAATTTAATATCAGTACCCTTTTTGAATTATTTATTTTTCTTTCTATTTATCAATTATATTTTATTAAGCAAGAAATTATATTTTTCAATGATTTCATAATGAATTTTCATAAACAAGATTGAATATTCTGTTGATCAAATATATTTCTACATGGTTAAAAAACAATCTAGCAACAGAGCAAAGCGAGAAAGAGATAGCGCTATCCGCTTTATTGAATGATAGACAAGGATAGCAATACAATTGCTGATTAAACACTGACATTATAACGTGGAACTCAATATAGGCTATAGTAAGGTCCACGTTATATTGACAGTGGAGAAATATAGTACAACAGCGTTGCCGATTCTCTGCCTTGTCACTACTTTCTGTAGAGGATAGCTGATACCACTATATCTGATATAATAATTATTCAAAATAATCAATTATAACGTTGAGGAAATATATTTTTTATCGATGTTAGAATAATAAATTGTCATGATTGAGATTTTTTTATTTACAATGCAAATGACACTAATGTGAACACTGAAAGATGAAATAATAAGCTAGTCCTTGTGCTATTTTTCTAATTAATATAGTTAACTAATTATTATACTGGCAACGAAGCGTTGTTGGGGGAAGATAGCGCCTCTTGTCGAATGATAAACAAGGACAGCTACACCAATGTCAGCCAAATACTGCCATTATAGTGCCCATCTCACTGTAGGGAGATGATTAAAGGATTGTAACGTTTTTGATTGCTTTCAGATGAACTCACGGCTTATTTAAAGCTGTTTCAACGAAACTATGTATTTAATCTACATAGCTTGATTAAAACAATTTTAACTTGTTTTAGAATGAGATTCAGGGTCAGTTAAAATTGTTTTAACGAAGCTATGTAGATTAATTACATAGCTTGGTAGAGAGAATTTATTTAGTTCTCTTCAAGGCAATTAATATTTAGAACAATGCTATGTATTTAATCAACATAGCTTCATTAAAACAATTTTAACTTGTTTAAGAATGAGATCCAGGGTTAGTTAAAACTGTTTTACGAAGCTATGTAGATTGAATACATAGCTTGGTAGAAAGAATTTATTGAATTCTCTTTAAGTCAATAAATATCAACAACCAAGCTATGTATTCAATCTACATAGCTTCATTAAAACACTCTCAACTTGTTTCAGAATGAGATCCAGCGTTAGTTAAAACTTTTTGTGTAGTTGAGAAGTTGATATTGTGGTAATTATTCATTATTCATATTGAATGAAAAAGACTAAGAAATTGTCAAAAACCACAGATTTATTGATACTTAGAAAGACCGGTTTCGGTTATTACACCATTGTCAATCTCTGATAAAATCAGATAATTTCTTAGACAATTTCTTAGTCTTTTTCATTCAATTGGTTAAAACTGTTTTAATGAAGCTATTTAATCCACATAGCTTCTTAAAACACTTTCAACTTGTTTTAGAATGAGATCCAGGGTTAGTTGAGATTGTTTAATGAAGCTATGTAGATCAAATACATAGCTTGGTTGGAGCAGTTTTGAATAAGCCGAGAGTTTATCTCTGTAGCAATCAAAAACGTTAAAAGATGATACAACGATGATACAAAGATGATAAAAGAATGATAGACAAGGATAGCAACACCAATGTCAATCAAATACTGCCGTTATAACGTGGACTTCACTGTAGTGAGCATTGGGATCGGTGAGCATTTCTTATCAGTTTCGAGTGAAACTCGATCAAGCCCCAGTAAAGAACGCTGGCCGGTTTAGCACAGTACACTCCCTTGGAGACTGTGAACTGCCCTCCATCCGGCCGGATAAGGATTAGATGAATCGATGCCAGCCTCGGACGGTTTCCTTTGTGCGAGACGGACAACGGGCCGAGCCAGCCGAGTTTCGGACGCCTTAGCTTGATGGATGTCGTCGTTAATTCCCGGCCTTCGGGTCGGTCGAATGCACAGGCCAAACCTTCACCAACCCACCCCTCCACACCCTGAAACCGCGATGGTTTCAAATATATCATGTCCGACATTCACTCGCCCGCCCCTCACCATTCTATCTCTCTCGCACATCCCGCACCCTTATCGCCCATCTCTCTCCCGCAGTCTATTTTTATCTGGCTCTCTGTGTTCGTTCAATTCATGCCATACGGGCTCCTCAATAAACGCTCGCTTTTTGTCGTCAAAGACGATTATTATCCACTGCCGTCTTTGTCGTTCATCATTCTTCTTCAATGGAAGATTGGTGGACATAATCAATCGCCCCCCCCTTACACAACCCCTCTCCCCCCAACAAACTCCAGTCCCCAAGTCACGCATAGTTCAACCATTCATTATATGTCTCATCAGTTATTCTGTCTATTTCGAGTCTCGTCCAATTCAAAACACTATTTGCATTGTTCAGTGGTGGACAACTATATAGAAGAGATCCACCAACCTGTTATTCGCTGTAACTACTAACTTAGCCAGTGGAAAAAGGCAGCTGGTGAATTGACATGTAACTGAAAATAAAATATCGAATTGGTCTACTTTATTTGGGTTGTAATCGAAATGCTGGTTCACTGGTTGTGGTTGTTCCATAATATTTTGGGAAAATTCTGCTGACGGAAGAACTGTCACTTTATAAGTTGCTCGTAGTGTTTGTGGGTGTTCCAGATTATTTGTGGGAAATTCTCCTGGAAAACACGTGAAATATATTTATTTATTTATTTATACGTGGATACAATAACAAATCATATAAATATGATTGGGAAGGAACAACAGGCTTGGCCCAAAACTATTCCATTCCCAAATTTTGATTACATGTCCAAAAAATAGGTTATGTTTCTTCTGTAAGAAGTTCAAGCTCAACTTTCGTCCAAAAATAAATATGAGATGCAAATTTTAAATTAAGAAAAATTAAAACACCAAATTATAGTTAAATATTACACTTAATTATCACTGCACATTGTATTAATTAAGTTATCAAACTAGTTTTCTCACCTCACAGAGATGTTGAGAAATATTGAGATTATGTTGGCAGATATACGGTGTAACCGTTTAAACCAAGAAGTACTACATAGGGCCGTTTGCAAAGTGACAGTTTAAACTGAATTTCATTTTAAACTAGATTAAATCCGTATCAAGTCTAGTTTGTTACAATGTGTTACATTTTGAGTTTAAGCCAGTAGCTGATTGAATTAAGTTTAAGCTCTGACTGTGCAAACGACCCTTAATTGAATGATTGTATCTTAATTTCTAGGAGATGAAACTACAGTTGCGAAATAATCCAATGACATCGAATGCTCCTGATAGCAATTGTAGTTCTATATGTTATAATTTTCTGGAGATGATTGATTCTATATTAGGAACTTTTAAGGAGATAACATTCGATCATCATTTGGTAAAATAGCATTACTTGAGTTTTCAAAATGCTATATTATATTAGCGTGGAATATGTAGTAGTTTTGTCCTTTTTAATATTTTTGGTTTGCAGTTCCATACCTTTTCTTTTTTCCCAGTCTTGTTTAAATTTAATTAATTATAACACCCATATGGAGATTATTTCAGCATAGGAATTTTAGCAGAAATGTGTAGTTTATCCATCAATTATAATGTTAAGTATAAATAAATTTATTTATAAATTTATAATAATTTATCCATCAAGTATAATAAATTTATGGTAAACTAGCATTTCTTGAGATTTCGTATTAACGTTGAATATGTAAGTTTGCTTTTTTGTAGTTTTTGACCTTTTTGTTTGTTTACAATTTCATACTTTTTTTCAATTCTTGTTTAATCGGAATAAGATTTGTTTTTTTGTTTCTCACCCAAGCAGATTCTGTAACCTTTGAGTCATTATCCATAAAATGTTGATTATCGAAATTATTACACTGTAGACTAAGATTCATTCGAGCATTTTCAAGTGAGTGTTGGAATGTATATGCTTATGCTAAGGGTAAATTGAATGAATAAATAATAATTTCTAATGAATGTATTATGTCTTATGATGGATAATAAACTTGATAATCTGATAACCGAGCATATCTTAACTGAAGACTTGAGTATTTTTATTTTGTAGATCTTACTAGTAGTTCTGTGAACAGTAGACCTCGCGCTCAGTGAGTTACATTGACCTGTTGTTATGTTTTCTCAAAAATTAATAAATAATTTATCAATCAAAAATGTCTAGAAAAAATCCTAAATAAACATAGAGGTTTCTGTCCTATATCGTACCGTGACGTGTCGTCCCGGAATGTGAGTGTGAGCGCTGTTATCATGTCTGGCTGCAACTGTCTACAACGTTGATTGAAAGATACAATTTTCAAGATGTTCGATGTTTTTGAACGGGTAGTATTATAGTCTCCTGGACAGCTGATTTATGATGAATAATTCTATAGTCTGATTTTTACGGTAATATTGGCGTATGAAGGAGGCTCCTTTTTCCTTTTATATTATCCTTGAAATGCAAAATTTCCAAAAACCTATATACGTCGACGCGCAATTTAAAAAGGAACATACCTGTCAAATTTCATGAAAATCTATTACCGCGTTCCGCCGTAAATGCGCAACATAGAAACATATAAACATTCAAACATTTAAACATTAAGAGAAATGCCAAACCGTTGACTTTAATCTAAAGGTGCGTACAGATATACGCTCCGCGAACATGAGCAATTCACTTTTAATCAGCTGATGCTGAATACAAGCTTTTTATATCTGTATCTTACCGTTTCTGTAAAAATACAGGTATAGTCAGCTGATTAAAAATGAATTGCTCATGTTCGCGGCGCGTATATCTGTACGCACCTTTAGACCTCACTTCTCTCGGTCAATGAACGAACTATACTGCAGCTCAAATGAACTTTGAGAATTTTCACCATCGAATACAATAGTAATAGTTTGTAAGATTGTAATTTTTTGATAATGATTATGTTTCGGTTATTTTGTATTCGATTAATAGTTTTTTTCATTATTTAAGTAACAAACTGGTAGAGGTTTAACATTGGAATATAAGTAACAATGCTTGATATGGGAAAAACTCTTCAATCTCAAATTGGCATTGAACGAACATATTCCCCAACAAAATCCAGTACCGTTCCTTATTTAATCGAAATACAGAGACGTAAGCAGTTCATATATTTTGAACAAGTTTTTCCCGAGATCGTTTCTCCTTTTGGACGCAGTTCAGAAATAACTGCGATAGCTTATGAGATTGAGCCTGTGAAGCTACACGGGAAAGGAAGGGAAGAAAAATATAGAGAAAGTTACACCCGGCGGCATGAAAAGCACTGCCAACATTTGATATAAAAGTTTTAATAGGAAAAGGGGGCGGACTTGGACTTGCCAACTCACCGCTTGAAGGGTACTCGTCGAAAATAAAGCACAAAATACCGTGCATTCGGATCGCGGGACTAGAGCGGGACTGGCTCATGAAAATTTCAAGTATTGAAACATTGAGGAGACCGACGGGCCAACGAGACCAGCCCTTTTGTGCACACCGTATCATTCTTTGACTACCCTTACCCCCCCCCCTTGATCACCCTCATCCACGAGTTTATAGTCCATTATGAACCGTCCACGATCTATAAACTATCAGCTAGAGATAGATACATAGATAGTCTAGAATAGAATGGAATGACTGTCTTTATAGGCGAAGTTAAGGCAAGGGTAGTCGAAGAATAATGAATATAGATGACTAGATGAAAGACCATGTCTGGAAAGATAAGTCAGAAAAGAGGTCAGTCCTGAAGAGGAGACAATGGAACGCTATAAACTCAAGCGGGCAACCCAATTCAATAATAATTTACTTTTTGTATAAATAAATGAATGAATGAATGAATCTTTTATATTCTTTTCATTTTACTGGAATATTGGGATATGAATCTTTCTACATAAGATTCAATCACAATCTGCTATCAGAGAAAACTTATACGTTTTTCTTTTTTTGTGTAGTTGAGAAGTTGATATTGTGGTAATGTATATTCATATTGAATGAAAAAGACTAAGAAATTGTCAAAAACCACAGATTTATTAATACTCAGAAAGACCGGTTTCGGTTATTACACCATTGTCAATCTCTGATAAACCAAAACTAAATACGAGAGCAGCAGAATTTATACTGGTAGGCGAGTACTGCTATTGGTCGAGGGCATGAACGCCTGCCATTGGCCCAGCTAGACAGTCTCCTCCCACTCAACGGTGTCACAAAATGGGGGCTTAAGCAACAGACCAGATTTGCCAGTTTGTTATCATGGCAAGTCTGTTGCTTAAGCCGCCATTTTGTGACACCGTTGAGTGGGAGGAGACTGTCTATCTGGGCCAATGGCAGGCGTTCATGCCCTTGACCAATAGCAGTACTCGCCTACTAGTATAAATTCTGCTGCTCTTGTATTTAGTTTTAGTTTATCAGAGATTGACAATGGTGTAATAACCGAAACCAGTCTTTCTAAGTATCAATAAATCTGTGGTTTTTTGGCAATTTCTTAGTGTTTTTCATTCAACATTATACGTTTTTATTCTATGCTGTTTTTTATCCTATTTTTGAAGATTCTTTTATTCTATGCTGCTATTCAGATAGAGTATCTGTGAAGATAATCACTGAACAGTGATTACTATCAAATCAAATCAAATTTCATTTACCAAAAGGTTCAATACAATACAAATAGACAAGGTCATTATCACTATCAAACCTCTCTTTTATTGATTGCTTTCGAAATACACTACTCAATAATACTAGGAATACAAGTGGAAACCTAATCCTTGATGTGAAGATATCCATGATGATGATGATGAAATACTGTATTTGATGACACTTGATTATTCTTGGAATATAGTAAGTACTCAACTTTTTTTGAAGTATATATAAGGTGATGCCAAGCTTTTTATATCTGTATCTTACTGTTTCTGTAAAAATACAGATATAGCTGATTAAAAGTGAATTGCTCAAGTTCGCGGCGCGTATATCTGTACGCACCTTAATACATGATAATACTTGATTATTCGAATACATTTATTATTAGATGTGTAATGATTTGAAGAGAATAATAGACTGTTTCTTCTGAGTCTCAGAAGAAACAAAAAATCACATGGTACTCATTTTCAAAGCTGAATACTATTCTATTAGTTGGATAGTAATAGTTGCATGTGAGATATTTGAAACACTGTTGAAATTTTGGTGACTTCAAACAGATTACAATGTGAAACAATTCAGATTTCGAAAGGCTTCAGAAAGCTGTTCAAAAAAATAGAAAAACAAGGCCACCACCATGTAATGATCCTGAGCAAAGACTTCAATAAAGTTGTTCAAACACTGTAGTTTTCTCTTCTCTGTAAAGTGAGAAGTTTCTAGCTCAAAAATTTCTAGTTTCATTCAAAATTTAGACTTTTTGAATAATTATTTAGTTACTGCTCTAGATTTTTCAATTTCGGACTCTAATAGTATCTATTTGATTCGAAATTTGCTCGTTTTTCTGAGAATTGAAGAGTGTGAATTGTATTTTGAAAAGTGAAAGTGACATAATCAACATTTTGATTTGGACAGAATAGTATAAATTGGAAATGGGACAGTTTTGGGCATGAGCCTGTTGTGCCTTTCCTCATGTTAAGTATTTGTACACAATGTAAATAGATAAATAAAATAAATAAAATAAATAAACACTAGATAAATCAGACCAGCTCCATGTAATGATCCTGAGCATCACTAAACCTTGAAATACCGTTCTCTTGAAAAATTTTCTACCAGATTGTAACGCATTGTTACCAAACTCGAAAAAATGAATATTCTCGATTTTACCTTTAAGATGATTAAGATGATCACTAAATAATGCTGTTTTCACAGTGGCAGTTTTGCACATAATTTAATTTTCAACTGGATTAAATCCATATCAAGTCTCGTTTGTTATAATGTGGTCTATTTCGAGTTCAATCCACCAGCTGATTCAATTCAGTTGAAGCTTCCACAGTCCTAATTCTAACAATGAACAAACTGAGTACATCCTGTTTGAGTCCTCTCATCTGAATACGTTTTGAGCTCTCCATAAACAATACGTGATGGAACATCCATGTACGGAATCAGTTTGAATTCAGGGACGAGCGTATTAAATTAATTGATATTTTGTAAATACTTGGTACTCGCTTTAGCTGTTCTATGGTTGGGTCGGGAGCTCGGGACTAACTAACTCATCGGGTCTGCGGTCTTGTAACAAAGTGAGATGGAGAATTCATGAGCATGTATTGTGGTAAAGTGAGATGGAGAATGCAAGAACATGTAGTGTAACTAAGTGTGGTGGAGAATGCATGAACATGAAAGCAGTTGGAGGAAAATGGGTGGAAACTGGGTTTCCACTCAATCCCCTTGCGGTTAGGCCATGCGTCACTTGGAAAATATCACTTTCTCCTACCCGAGTTGTATCATCTCTCTTCGACTCTATCTCTCTCTCCCTCTCTGCTCCATCTGTTTCAGTCACTCTCTATGTATTCTCATCCCTATATTAATGATTTTTCATCATTTCTCTTACTTTTCATTCATACGTGAGTTTAAAACAAGTAAAAATCTTGTACAAAATGTAAAATCTTTTAAAATCAAGTAGAAATATTTCACTTCCTCTCTTGTCTTCATGACTAGTTACTCAATCTGCAACTTTTCGTTTGTATTTCAAAGCATAATATTAAAAAATCTTATCGATTGTTCAACTAAAGTAAGTAATTTTCATCAATCGTATTTTTTCTTAAGTTTTCTCAGCTCAAAGTATCTTAGTAAAATTTCTACTTTATTCCACCCCATTTCTTCAACTTTCTTCCTATCAAGGTTTAGTCATCTCTGCTTCTTCCGAACCTCATATCCGTCCATCTCTCATTTCTTCATCTTCTTCAAGCTATTCCCAATTCACATCCCCAGTACTGCGATCGTATAGTGGGGATGTGAGGACCACGTTATAAGATAACGTATTCGATTAACAGTGGTGTTGTCCTTGTCCATCATTCGACAAAGCAGATAGCACTATCCTTTTCTTACTCCGCAACGTTGCCAGATCAGTCTTTCACAATGTAGAAATATAGCTGTTTGAGAAATTATTTAATCTCAATCATAAAAATTTATCATTGGATCATTAAAGAAATATACTTTCTTGACAAATATAATATAATTGATTATTTAGAACAATATTAAACAAGATGTACCGGTATCAGCTGCCCTCTATAGAAGACAGCGGAAAGGCAGAGAATCGGCAAAGCTGTTCCCTTATCTTCCTCCACTGCCATTATAACGTGGACCTCACTGTAGTCGTTTCTGTACTGACCACGAACTGCATTCTGTTTTAAATCTTCACATTCTTTTGAAAATTGAATGCTTTTATTCTGGAACTAGCCGTCAGGCTCGCTTCGCTCGCCATATCCGTCTAGCCAGGGGGCTCCGCCCCTGGACTTCCGACTGGATCGACCAAGAATGAAATCAGCACGCGAGCCTGCATTTTTCATTTGAGCATTTTCATCATATGTTAGTCGGGGGCCAGACTAAACGTCTGGCTAAACGGATATGGCGAGCGAAGCGAGCCTGACGGCTGGTAATATAACATTCTCAGGAATAGTTGTGATTGAAGTAGCAGTGCCCAATCAATTTTTCCGCGATAAATGCATTTAAATCTTCAACTTGGTTCCAACCTAACAAAGTCAACTCAACTTAATGCCAACCTGACAAAATTATTAATTTAGTTGCCAGTTAACAACTGTTTCGAAGAGGTACTCTATCTAGATTATAGTTCTATAGTAACATATGATATGGAAATTTCAATTATAATTAAGAGATTGGGAGAAGAAGAATATACATGCTAAAAGACGAACTTTAAACCCTTAAAAACAACCCTTAGAGTTAAAATATTGCCAAAAGATTTCTTAGTGCGCCTCTAAAGGGCCAGCATACCTACAAAATTTGAACGTTTTTGATTTTTAGTACTGCAAGTGAGTGAGTGAGTGAGTGAGTCAGTCAGTCAGTCAGTCAGTCAGTCAGTCAGTCAGTGAGTGAGTGCCATTTCGCTTTTATATAGATAGATAAATTAAATGATTGAGAAACAGCTGTTCTGAATAGTGAGTTTTTTTCTAAATTTTTTCAAATTACGCAAAAATGTTCCAATTAATGGTGATTTGAGTGTGATATTTTTGTTTCTTATTCTGTTTTTAACCATCAAAATTTAAAATTCTCAGCTTTCGTTGTTTTTTTAGTGAAAATGGACTAAATTTTAGAAGAGTGAAACCATAACCGTATCTCGGACTTTTAAAATGTTATCTCAATTTGGGAGAAAAATGGTACAAGGAATATCCTTAAGCTGGGTTTACACCAAAGTTATTTACAAAATGTTAATAACATAATCCTTATAGATTCTATTAGATTGAACGGGACTTAACAAACACCTATAGTATGTTCATCATGTGTATGATAAGATATGTTCAATCTAATAGAATCTATAAGGATTTTGTTATAAACATTATTTTGTTATCAACTTTGGTGTAAACGCAGCTTTAGTTTTTCTCTCCCAATCAGTGCTACTTTGTAAAAATTATAAATAAAAAATAAATAAATAAAATTCTGGAAGGATGAAAAGAAACTGGGTTTTCTCGAATGATTATAATGTTTTGAACAAGGATCAGCCAATTCCATTTTTTTAACTTAAAAACTCGTTCAAGCTCTTTGTTATGAACAGTCCAAAATGTGAAGAGAACTTGAAAGGGCACAATTGGAAAGAATGGCATTATCGCGCCACTTACGGGTCTAGTTTTTTCTCGAACTGAAAAGGACTAGAATGTTTAATCCTGATCATTAGAAGTGCTCCTTCTTTTATTGATCCTGTTGCCACTTCCGTAACAGGACGGACAACCATCCTGCTGTCCTCTTCAGGAGATAAGACGGGATTCGCCGGGTGAAGGTAGAATTAAGGCGTTTTCAGCTTTCAGACGGTTCCTAGTCGAGAAAAAGTGGACTCTGATTAAATCAGATGTAAATTAACTGGACAGGACAACTTCCAGCTGACAAGGTTTTCTCAACATTTCTCTTATTTTAGTTCCATTCAATGGAGCTGTGATGATGGTTCGGGGTAATGTGATTCAAATAAAAAACTTTGTTTCGAATCATTTATAAGAGAAAAAACGGCTGGCATTGCTTCCGAGCTCCCATTGTTGGTCAGTAGGTCAAGAGGTGTCAAAAATGTTTTCGACTCAATTCAGCCTCTCACCCAACATTCAGAGAATTCAGAGCTGCATGAAACCCAAGGATAGTATATATATATATATATATATATATATACTATTCTTGCAACAAATCTAAACTTTTGATTTTCTGTATTTTATCAGAGGGTTTATATTCTATACCACTATAATTATCCTCAGTTTTTTATACTCTCTGTATTTTATGTACTTTAAATTTATTTACTCTGTTTTATGTACTAAATTTATTACACTAATTATTCTCAGTTTTCTATACTCTCTGTATTTTATGTACTTTAAATCTATTTACTCTGTTTTATGTAGTAAATTAATTACTCTATTTTATGTAGCTTCCAAGGTACAGTAGCTCTGATTCTTTAATCCAAGAATGATTCCAAGCAATAACTGTGATGATCAAATCACAACATTTTATACTTGGAAGAATTAATATTCTAATTAAATTGATCACTGCATTCAGAGATGTTGTAGGATGTTCAATAATGAAATAGCGAGAATACAACATATGTATTTATTTAATCATACTATATTATTATTATTATTATTATATTATTATTATTATTATTATTATTATTATTATTATTATTATCATTATTATAATCACAAATATTTTTGAGAGTAAAATATTGAGTATGTATTTCGACTGATTATTTGAGCTTATCACTAAAGGTTTTAACCATGTCACTTCAGTGTTATCGGATGGCCACGTTAGAGTGTCGTTCTCGGCTGCAGTCGTATAGTTCATTGAGTGAATTATATCATAGAGAACCGATAGCATAAGGTTACGCTATTTTTTCTCTATGATTATATATTAAGGCGAGGAGGTACCTTCCAGCAAGGGAGTTCCTTCCAAGAATAGCCATATGAATTATGAATTTTGGGAGTAATATCATAGAGTATAAAAACTGTTTCATTTTCATTTTCACTTTCATGGCGTACCATGTTCTAGAGTAGGTTTTGTTAGTTTTTTGTGCGTATTATTAATTAGTTAGTGTTTAGTAAGTCATTAGGTGGTTAGTTGTTGTTTGAAAGTGACATGTAGTGATAAGACAATGATGTAGTAGAAGACATTCTTATTCTACATTCTACAAGACAATGTTGTAGAAGTTGTAGTGAATCAAAATCCCCCTCTAATAAAGCATCTATTCAATCTAGTAATGCAGCAAACAAGAACTGAAATTAGAGCTGAGTCGACCGGAAAGCTCAATGGTATTATTTGTGTCTGATTGAAGCTGCCTTCATAATAAATTGTCTTTCTTGATCATAGTCCACCGCCTTTGATTTGAAGAGCTCTCACTCTCACTCACTCAATCACACTCTCTCTTTCTCTCTTTCTAACTCTCCATCTATTTTTCTCTCTCTCCAAGTATCCATTTCTCCTTCTATCTCTCTCACTATCTCTTTTTTCTATCCATCACTCTTTCTCTCTCTCAGTACCTCTCACTCACTCCCAGTTCTCTCTCAATGAGGTTATTGTTCCAGACTTATTGACCTATTAAGAAGGCAGGGCAGCCGTCCAATGCTTCCGATATATCAGTCACGCGAACTTTTTCCCATTTCACAATTTCTCAATTCTATTACAACTTACAAGACATGCTGCTCTCAAGATCCGGACGGCTGTGAGAAAACAAGTAAACTATAGTCTATTTAAA
The DNA here is from genome assembly GCF_014356525.2 of Nilaparvata lugens. Lineage (NCBI taxonomy): Eukaryota > Metazoa > Arthropoda > Insecta > Hemiptera > Delphacidae > Nilaparvata > Nilaparvata lugens. Next base: position 79,285,114 of record NC_052507.1, read on the forward strand.
ATCTTTTCACAAATTACAATATAATATATTTTAAGGTCTATCTGTGCAAAACAGAGAAGTTTTTTAAACTAGTTTCCCTGGAGGGTACAAATAAAAGACTTGGACCTTGAGGCCTTGAAGCTTCACTTGTCACACTTAAGATTTCTCAAGATAAACCAAATGCTTGGGCTGCCTTGAAGCTGCTTCAATAATAATATCCGGGCACCGAGCTTCGTTAGTTATTTTCATTTATTGATAAACAGAACACAATATTCTTCAAAATGATCGTGTTTATATTTTACAGCTGGCTATACGTCAGTTTATGAATTTCGGGGATGCGATATTTTGATTTTCCACAGAATCACTCGCCCACTTTTTACCATTCACAGACGACGAAAGTCTCAGCTGTTTCAGCCAAGGATGAATTATCCTTTTAATGTCGTTCAGCGAGTTTTTCAAGGATGAGACCTAGTGTAATCGAATCTTCATATCATAAACCTACTATGTTCCAAATTTCGTGAAAATCGTTAGAGCCGTTTTGGAGATCCGTTGAACATAACTAACCATAAATGAATATAACCAATTAATATAAATAAATATAAATAACCAAATATAAAAATATATTCAGATATACAGAAATTGCTCACTTAATTGACCGAGCGAAGTGAGGTATTATAAAAATATTGATCAATTCTCATTCATAAAATCAGCTGGACAACGTTGATTGACCGAGCGAAGTGAGGTATAAGATTCAAGTCGACGGTTTGACATTTCTCTTAATGTTTAAATGTTTCTATGTTGCGCATTTACAGCGAAACGCGGTAATAGATTTTCATGAAATTTGACAGGTATGTTCCTTTTTAGATTGCTCGTCGACGTATATACAAGGTTTTTTGGACATTTTGCATTTCAAGGATAATATAAAAGGAAGAAGGAGCCTCCTTCATACTCCGACGTATGAAGACGTAAAAATCAGACTATAGAATTATCCATCATAAATCAGCTGTCTAGTGGACTATAATTGCAATACTATCCGTTCAAAAACATCGAACATCTTGAAAATTTATCTTTTCCATCAACGTTAGTAGACAGTTGACTATAATACTACCCGTTCAAAAACATCGAACATCCTGAAAATTCATCTTTCCATCAACGTTAGTAGAAAGTTGACTATAATACTACCCGTTCAAAAACATCAAACATCTTGAAAATTGTATCTTTCCATCAACGTTGTAGACAGTTGCAGCCAGACCTGATAACAACGCTCATACTCACATTCCGGGGACGACACGTCACGGTACGATAGGACAGAAAGCTCTATATTTATTTAGGATTTTTTCTAGACATTTTAAATTGATAAATTATTTATCAATTTTTGAGAAAAAATAACAACAGGTCAATGTAACTTACTGAGCGCGAGGTCTACTGTTCACAGAACTACTAGTATAATAGGATTAAGTTCCACACGTAGAAATATCTCAAGTGCCAAACACATCCTTCATACACCAATATTAGAGTAAAAATCTGGTGTGGCGCACTCACACAACTTTCCTTGCCGTAATGAAAATTGATCACCTGACGCTAGTGTTCCCGCGCATCTCAAGTCCACTATTCAAAGATTTTAGCCAGCTGGTGACAGGGCAATAACGCTGGAGACACACATGAGGTCTGCTATCTCTTCATAGTGAATGATTTAATAGAATCAACAATAATTTGCAATTGGATAATCACATTTTCTCGAATTTAAAGCTTATTTTCAATTTTAGGTGAAAATGTTACTGAACATTAATTGTAGAGATTTTCATGCTCAATCTACTCCACTTGATTTTTTTCGTTTCAATTGTATCTGAAGCCTGATAATTAGGAATCTATCTGCATTGATGGGGCGAAGCTCCTGAAATTTTCACAGATATGGGACTTGTGGCAGTTGATAGAGCTTATCGATGACTATTTTAGGTATGAATTTGATCAAAATCGTTGGAGCCGTTTTCGAGAAAATTGCAAAAAACCCTTTTTTTGACAACATTTTCGCCATTTTAGCCGCCATTTTGAATTGCATCAGATCGAAATTGTTCGTGTCGGATACTTACATCGTAAGGACCTTAAGATCCAAATTTCAAGTCATTCCGTTGATTGGGAGATGAGATATCGTGTACACAGACGCACATATACTCATACACACACACACACACACACACAGACACACATACAGACCAATACCCAAAAACAACTTTTTTGGACTCAGGGGACCTTGAAACGTATAGAAATTTAGAAATTGGGGTACCTTAATTTTTTTCGGAAAGCAATACTTTCCTTACCTATGGTAATAGGGCAAGGAAAGTAAAAATCAGACTATAGAATTATTCATCATAAATCAGCTGTCTAGTGGACTATAATACTACCCGTTCAAAAACATCGAACATCCTGAAAATTTATCTTTCCATCAACGTTGTAGACAGTTGCAGCCAGACCTGATAACAGCGCTCACACTCACATTCCGGGACGACACGTCACGGTACGATAGGACAGAAAGCTCTATATTTATTTAGGATTTTTTCTAGACATTTTAAATTCATAAATTATTTATTAATTTTTGAGAAAACATAACAACAGGTCAATGTAACTTACTGAGCGCGAGGTCTACTACACACAGAACTACTAGTATGATAGGATTAGGTTCCACACGTAGCACATTGTAGAAATATCTCAAGTGTCAAACGTGGTACAGTACTTACTATGAAAAACTCAATGATGAAACTGTGTTTACCATGCTATGCACTATACACGTTCATGATTGTAGAGAAGTTTCTCTTATTTTTCTAAGGTATGATAAAACTTTAAAATGCTTGTCACCTTGTTTGTCCACTTTTGTTGTATGAATTTTACAATTTTCAAATTGATCGCTGCCTTGGAGCCTACCAAGCAGTTGTAGCCTACTTAGGGTCTCTTATTTATCTTTACGGACGTCATTTTGCGTTGCAACATTCAAAAATCTAGGGCTTCTCCGACGACTGTCTACATACCTCTGTCTATTGCTGTGTGGTTCATAATTCCGATAGAGCTATGTAGATGGATGAACTAGTGGTTCTGTAAACAGTAGACCTCCAGCAGTTATAAACCACTGCCTCCTCTTATACTGTCCATCAGAGTAAATCCTGTCTGTATGTAGTGTCGGCGAGATATCGGTAAGAAAACGGCTAATGGCTGTTGGGGTTGATGTATCAAAAATGCAAACATCAAAAGCTAATCTCCTTCAAGAAATACTGGCAACAGGTCAGCCCGAGTTCAAAGCAGAGAAACGTAGAGACAATACTATGCTATTTTAGTTATTAATCGCATGCAATCAATAGTTCATTTAATAGTGCTTAAAAATTGCATTCAATGAGGCATGCAATTAATAGTTCACACAGCAGTTGATTTTTTCCAAATTACATTGAGATATTGAATTGCGTCATGGCATGCAATTTATAATCCACTCGCCAGCTGATTTATGATGAATAATTCTATAGTCTGATTTTTACTCTAATATTGGCGTATGAAGGAGGCTCCTTTTCTTTTTATATTATCCTTGAAATTCAAAATTTCCAGAAACCTTGTATATATGTCGACGCGCAATTTGAAAAGGAGCATATTTCAAATTTCATGAAAATCTATTGCTGCGTTTCGCCGTAGATGCAGAACATATAAACATTTAAACATATAAACATAAAGAGAGATGCAAAACCGTCGACTTGAATCTTAAGGTGCGTATAGATATACGCGCCGCGAACATGAGCAATTCACTTTTAATCAGCTGACTATATCTGTATTTTCACAGAAACGTTAAGATACAGATATAGAAAGCTTGGTATCAGCTATTTAAAAGTGAATTGCTCATGTTCGCGACGCGTATATCTGTACGCTACGCACCTTTAGACCTCACTTCGCTCGGTCAATAAGGATAGGAGGACTATAAAGACAGGAAAGGATCTATCTTTCTCTGTGGTGGTAGGTGTCATGTACTTCCATCCATTACAAGCAGTACTCTCCTATGGATAGATCAAGACAAAAATAGTTTAGTTTTGAAATGATAATTGATATCCGATAGCCATAGACTTCCATACCGTACGAGAATTCGATGTGACGCTGAAGCAATGAACACAACGTTCTGAATCAATCTTACTTTAAAATTCTATCAGCGGTGTTGAGCATTCAACAGCGGAGTTGAGCATTCAACATTCTATCAGCGGAGTTTCGAAGCGAGTCGCACTATACAAAAGCCAGTTACAACAGAGAGACGTTGTGCTCTAATGTTTTTGCGATTGCGTTCGCCGCAGTGTGAATTACGCACGTGTTTCACGATAATGTTTTTATCATAAGACTTTCTAATACCAGACGTTTCCGCCACATTGTTTCGAGGCAGCAAAATGTTGAAAGATTAGTTACGAATGTAAAAGTGAGTTTCTAATTAGAGGATATTTTGTTTGATGTTTGTATGCTTATGTTTGTATTATTATTTCTTTGAATGTAAATACTTTTATTTACCATGTTAATTTATGACGATGCTGAAATCTATCGTGTTTCACGATTATGTTTCCATTTGTATAAATGTTTTCTGCAATAAAGAAATCTTGAATCTTGAATAACTAATAATGTATATGTTTTTATTGATACTTCAACCACATTTTTATAAGACTGGAAAAATGAAGCATATAATAACATCTTCGAATGTAAAATTCATGGGGGAAAACCTAGGACCTGAGGTATCCTTTGGGGTATTCCTTTCCCCCACCCTTCATAACACATAGTTTTCGCCCCCCCCCCCAAGCAGTTTGGTGAAATGGTGCCACTGAGGGAAAGATAGTTTGGTTTTGAAATGATAATTGATATCCGATAGCTATAGACTTCCATAGCGTACGAGAATTCGATGTGACGCTGAAGCAATGAACACAACGTTCTGAATCAATCTTACTTTAAAATTCTATCAGCGGTGTTGAGCATTCAAATGCGGAGTTTCGAAGCGAGTCGCACCATAGAAAGCCAGTTACAACAGAGAGACGTTGTGCTCTAATGTTTTTGCGATTGCGTTCGCCGCAGTGTGAATTACGCACGTGTTTCACGATAATGTTTTTATCATAAGACTTTCTAATACCAGACGTTTCCGCCACATTGTTTCGAGGCAGCAAAATGTTGAAAGATTAGTTACGAATGTAAAAGTTGGAGCGGGGATCTCCACTGCATAATAAACAGGTGAATATAATATGATAAACGGATTACTGTTTCTTATTCAGGAGAGCTTGTTTCTTGTCTACGCTCGTTCTAAATGCATCACTTCGACGTTGTTAAAGACTGATAAGGACGTATAGAAGGCTAGCTGTCTCCTCCAGCATTATTTCAAGCAGAATAATTCATAGTCAGGCCATGACGCTGTTCTACCCATGTTTTACTTGGAAATCAGAAGTTGCCTTTGACAAAGTCTCTCTTCTCCATAACATTTCATTGTTTCAGTTCGTGAAGAGGGATTGTTCGTTCATTTCTGTAGAAACAAAGCACTTTATATCAGTCTATTTTTTTTCACGGAATCACGAGTTTCTTCTCTTGTTCCTAACCCATAAAGTACATATCCTGCAAACACTTCAAAGTACTATATTATCAAGATCTTTCAGTTTTAAAAGTCGATGGTCCAGTTGCAGAGAAGCCTGTTAGATTTCAAGACATTTGATTTTAAAAAGCTCGTTGAAGAAATGGCTCTTCAGCATAGGCTGGATTGGAGCTGAGAGGCTAATTCACTCACCTTACACCTAGCAAGAGAAAATGCATTGAGGAATAACGTTATACATTAATTTTCGAAATGCTAAATTCATTTATACACTCATACCTTACGTTTAAGTATTTAGAGTTTCAAAACATAATAGAGGCTTATAAAACAATAAATTACCTCCGGTTTTTGGGTCATCTTGCTCTCCCACTCTAGATATCAAGCTACACCCAACACTATATTATGTTATCACTTATAATTCACCCACTGTTATCTGAATCTTAGTTGTGTAATTTTAATTACACATATTGTAAATTTATAGTGAATATAATACCATATAACTACTTATTGAATAATACTGCTTTCAGGAACTTTCCCCCAATCTCAGACGCATAGTCTTACTGGGGGAATTCCACTCAATCAATATGTTCTTTCTACTGTTTTTTGTAAAAATTAATGTGATTCTTATTTGTTGAATATCAAATATAAATATGTACATGTATTGTATGCCAAGTGAATTGAATAAACGAATTGAATTGAATTGAATTTATGATTAAATATGATATATATAATATAATTAAATATGAGACATTATGACATTTATGATTTAATGTCAAAAATCAATCAGAAAATTTCTTTTTGTAAATAAGTCTCTTCTGATTGGTGCTCGTGGCATTTACACATTGTTGAAATTTAACAGTTTCTGTGCAACCGAGTCATTATGTCTCTGAGGATACTGCAATATCAAACTGTACCAAAGTAACTTCTACTTCGCATGGATCGTTAATTATTATGCAAAAAGATGATAAAAATTAATATGTTTTCTAGAATTCTTTATTATCAATTTAAAAATCACAGTTAAGTAGTTATCAACTCTGTTGTTATACTTGGTATCAAATACCGGTATGTTATCACAAGGTTCTACAATAACGCCACCATTTTAATAAATTTTGGTTGGATTTATATTTCCTGTTCTTTTAAAGTCAGGAATAGATAAATGATAATATATGTTCTGATCACGACGGTTACCATACTGCAATGAATCATAGTATATCCGAATTAGAAGTATCCAGCTTATTTTCTATTCTCAATATTCCTGTCTTGTACTTGAATTTTTACAAATCCATCAATCAAAACAGGAAGAAAACATGAGTATAAAATGGATAGATTATATCAAAATCAGTCGTTATTCAGCTCAGTTTACTCTATTTATTCCAATGTCTCATACTTTAATATTCATACTCTCAACAATCGAAACAGAAAGGTTTGATTACGACGGTTATCATACGGGTATAATAATGCAATGTATCAGAATTGAATGTTTTTAGATCACACCACATTCACAATAATTTCTGTGGAACAAATGGCTCTTCAGCATAGGCTGGATTGGAGCTGAGAGGCTAATTCACTCACCTTACACCTAGCAAGAGAAAATGCATTGAGGAATAACGTTATACATTAATTTTCGAAATGCTAATTCATTTATACACTCATACCTTACGTTTAAGTATTTAGAGTTTCAAAACATAATAGAGGCTTATAAAACAATAAATTACCTCCGGTTTTTGGGTCATCTTGCTCTCCCACTCTAGATATCAAGCTACACCCAACACTATATTATGTTATCACTTATAATTCACCCACTGTTATCTGAATCTTAGTTGTGTAATTTTAATTACACATATTGTAAATTTATAATGAATATAATACCATATAACTACTTATTGAATAATACTGCTTGCAGGAACTTTCCCCCAATCTCAGACGCATAGTCTTACTGGGGGAATTCCACTCAATCAATATGTTCTTTCTACTGTTTTTGTAAAAATGTGATTCTTATTTTGTTGAATATCAAATATAAATATGTACATGTATTGTATGCCAAGTGGAAATAAACGAATTGAATTGAATTGAATTTATGATTAAATATGATATATAGAATATAATTGAATATGAGACATTATGACATTTATGATTAAATGTCAAAAATCAATCAGAAAATGTCTTTTCGTAAATAAGTCTCTTCTGATTAGTGCTCGTGACATTTAATCATTATTGAAATTAAACAGGTTTCTGTGCAACCGAGTCATTATGAGTCAACATGTTTCTGAGGATACTGCAATATCAAACTGTACCAAAGTAACCTCTACTTCGCATGGATCGTTAATTATTATGCAAAAAGATGATAAAAATTAAGATGTTTTCAAGAATTCTTTATTATCAATTTAAAAATCACAGTTAATTAGTTATCAACTCTGTTGTTGTAATTGGTATAAAATACCGGTATGTTATCACAAGGTTCTACAATAACGCCACAATTTTAATACATTTTGTTTGAATTTATATTTCCTGTTCTTTTAGAGTCAGGAATAGATAAATTATAATATTTGTTCTGATCACGACGGTTACAATACTGCAATGAATCATAGTATGTCAATTGACATAACCAACATAACAACATAGTATAAAAGTGATATAACCAAATTTTTGATTTGGACAGTATATACCGGGTGATTTTTTAGTCCTGTTACCCTATTTTTAATACTTGGTAATTTTTCCCTAATAAAGGTAAATTTTGTTTTGTTGCACGAAGTTGGTAGCCCTACTCACTCAGTATAAACAAGACAGTGCGAGTTTATTATCCTTAAGCTGTGTAACATTTTGTGATGATTCCGGTCGTGTTATGAACAGAATGTCTTTTACCATAGAACAACGGATTTTCAATAATAAGCAAGGGTTTATGGACTCCAAGGTCTCCAGACCTCACATCCCCTGATTACTTTTTGTGGGGCTACATTAAGTCTGAGGCCTCCAAAAACAATCCTCACAATATTGATGAACTGAAAGCCAATGTGACAGACTCAATCACGAATATTTCCAATATAACTCTGAAAAAGGTTTCTGCTAATATGGTGAAAAGAGTCCGAGCGTGTATAACCTCAATGGGTGGACATTTTGAGCATATGGTGTAATAATTTTAAGTAACTAAGAAATGTGAGTAATAAAATATCAATTTTCTTTTGTAAATAACAAATATTATTTTTTTATTAATACCCAAATTTCCGTCTATAAATTACATCAAAAATTGGGTAACAGGAATAAAAAATCACCCTGTAGTATAAATTGGAAATGGGACAGTTTTGGGCATGAGCCTGTTGTGCCTTTCCTCATGTTGAGTATGTGTACACAATGTGATAAATAAATAATAAATTGAATGAAAAATAAATTTACTCCCTAGAGAACACTCTTTTGATGAAATTCCCATATTAGTTAAGTTCTAATATGGCAGAATAGTGTAATGAATTTAAAATTAATTCATGAAATCATAAATTTCTTTTAGAAATCTCATGAACTAAATTCTACCTGCCTGTATATCCGAATCAGAAGTATCCAGCTTATTCTTTATTCTCAGTATTCCTGTCTCGTACTTGAATTTTTACAAATCCATCAATCAAAACAGAATGGTAACATGGATAGAGTATATCAAAATCAGTCATTCTTCAGCTCACTCTACTCTCTTCATTTCAATGTCTCATACTCTCATACTCTCATACTCTCATACTCTCATACTCTCATACTCTCATACTCATACTCTCAACAATCGAAACAGAAAGGTTTGATTACGGTTATCATACGAGTATAATAATGCAATGTATCAGAATTATATGTTTTTAGCTTACACCACACCTTAGACCAGTTATAGAATAGACACGTCCCATTTTATATTCATACTGAAAGTCGATGAAGCCTACATCTACTGCCATATCGCCCTATCATGACGTCAGCATCGGATAGAAAACTCTTCTGCAGAGTTTGTTTACATTGTTTTCCATAGCTGATTGTGTCTATTTCAGATGGAAGTGAATTATTATTTACGGAAATGGTAAACTCCCGCTGAAATAGAAATAGAAAACGATGCAAACAACGTCTACAGAAGTTTTCTATCCGATGCTGACGTCTCGATTGGGCGATATGGTAGTAGATGTTGGCTTCATCGACTTTCAGTATGAATATACAATGGGCCGTGTCTATTCTATAACTGGTCTAAGCACCACACTCACAATAATTTCAGTGGAACAAATTGTTTTTACGGATTCTTATTCTTATTTATTTACCAATTCACTAGAAATTTACAAAATAACAACTAATATACATTGGTGTGGCTGGAAAAAGAAGCCTTCATAAGTCTAGATTATTTCGGATTTTCGTAGAATAACAATTAAATTGTTTTTGTTTCATACCCGAATATTTTGTATAATTCGACAATCAAAACAGAAAGGCAAAATCAGTACAACATGAATCATGGATTGTCTGAATCAGACGATTTTTGTATACTCTACACTCTAAATTTCGATGTTTTATACTTGAATAATTCACAAAACTCATGAAGCGAAACAGAAAGGAAACAAACATATTACATTAATCATAGAATTTTGAAATCAGAAGTTTTCAGCACTGGAACACTCTGAATCAGAAACATCTGAATTCCGATGTTCCGCACTAGAATATTTCACAAAACCAACAATAAAAAGAGGAAGATAAAACACTATTCTACCCTCTTCCAACAACAAAAGAGTGAGATGAATTGAGAGCACACTGTGAAAGAGACTCAGACCGATTCAGGTGGCAATCATGTAAATCCGCTACAGTTGCATGGATTTATTGTCGGCGTTGATTGGGGGGAACACAAAGTAATCCGAACGCGTCCTGCATGCTGAACGTGAATGAGACCCAATTTACAAAGAAATTGGTTCACTTCAACTAGCGGGCTGGAAAGATAAAAAATAAGTGAAGATGGTGAGAGGGCGATGGTGATTTAGATAGCAGCGGTTTAATATTGCAGGCCTGAGGTGGTTTCTCCAACAGGGGATGTGGCACTGATTCACCCTCTGCACATTACCACCCTCCCGCTGCGTCTCTGCATCATAACATCCACATAATAACAGGTATAACACCCCCATCTGCCGCAAATTCATCTTCTTTGTAATAATAGTCGTAATTATGATCGGTTTATGGACGGCCTGAGTTGTGGATGCTGCAATAGTTATTTGTGCAACTAGTGCGCAAAGTGTCAGTTTGCTGCACCGAAAGAAACGTTTACGCCCGAGCCGTAGGCGAGGGCGGAATGGTTTCTTGAGTGCAGCAGAGGAACTTTGCGCACGTATTTCACATTAAGTTTTTCCTACAGTTACCATTGAATATGAAAAGTGGGTAATTATGGGTAAAATTGCCTGAAATCTATCAAATGTTTTTCTGTGTAATTTTATTATTGATAAAAACCTTAATCCTAAAATCCTAAAGTCCTCGTTGTCCTTGGTTATAATATATAATGAATAATAATTAGCGCGTTGTGCTTGGTTGCACCTCTGCTCACTATAGCAGCCCACTCACTGTTACCAACTTCATTTTGATTTTGCTGCACTGTTGCTCCATATAACCTACTAAGTATTTTGCGTTGGCATGTTGCAAATCTGGAGTGCAGAAAAATTTTTCCCGCACTAGAGCGGAAAAGTGATTCTTTGCGTTCTGTAATCAGTGCAGCAATGGCCACTTTTCAACGTAACTGTAGGAAATAATAATTGATAGCCAGCTCATCTGGGTCAATTTTGCGTTGGCATGTTGCAAATCTGGAGTGCAGAAAAATTTTTCCCGCACTAGAGCGGAAAAGTGATTCTTTGCGTTCTGTAATCAGTGCAGCAATGGCCACTTTTCAACGTAACTGTAGGAAATAATAATTGATAGCCAGCTCATCTGGGTCAAAGTGCTTCTTGTCCAGCACACACTGTGTTTAATGTGTAATGATGCACGCTGCTGCATGTTTGGAACACACCAATAACGACAGACAAGAAAACCGCAATCAATAAAATGACATGGCTGGGTTTGACGTGGTAGTGGAGCGTCCTCTACATCCTACAGTGTTTTTTAATGTGGGAAAGGGCGTGGAATATAGTGTCATTTACTTTAATATTAGTTTAATATTCATTCATTCTTTATTCATTTATACAATAAGTACATTATCGAAATGATAGGGAGAGAAAAAATAAAGTAAACTTGTGCTATTCCTCTGACATGGCTGGGTTTGACGTGGTAGTGCAGTGTCCTCTACATCCTACAGTGTTTTGTAATGTGGGAAAGGGCGTTGAATATAGTGGCATTTTCTGTAATATTAGTTTAATATTCATTCATTCTTTAATCATTTATACAATAAGTACATTATCAAAATGATAGGGAGAGAAAAAATGAGGTAACCTTGTGCTATTCCTCTCCCAAATTTCCTCTCACTTTCATGACTGTTCTTCCTTGTGTTGTATCCTTGTCGTTCATGTTCTTCCTTGTGTTGTATTGTATTTTGTTGACTGTAGACTGTATCTCTTACATAGCCTGATGTATTCCATGTATTTTGTTCGTTGACATCAATCATTGGATCATTCTTTATTTTATATTGATTTAGGCAATAATTACATGATAGGGAGAGAAAAAATAAGGTAACCTTGTGCTATTCCTCTCCCAAATTTGGTAGAGAGTTAGTGGGAAGAATACTTAGAATATTCTTTCCAAAGAATGGACATTGATATGTCCAAAGCTCCGCCAATTTATGTAGATGCATAACAATATTATCTATAGCTATTACAAATTGTTTTTTTTTCATATTATATACAGCTCAATAATTATTTTCTTAATTCATATTTTGTAAATTCATCCATTATTTTGCTGTATTGTGAGCTATTGTATATAAGTGTATAAGCCAGTATATATTGTAATCTACATGAATAAAGTACTCAAACAAATCAAATCAAATTTAGATAAGGTTACACATAGTCCGAAATAGGTTGAGTCTTGTAGTTCTTCAATTCACAAAATTTTCAGACCTCAAGTATTTTTACAAAGTAGATTTTCAAATTTGGATGCTTCTAAACTGAACATAGAAGAAATATTCCACATTATTATACCAAAAGTGGGAAATATTCACACATTAAAAATACAATTTTATTAAAAAGCGAATACAAAAATGGTGCTATTGAATATTATTTAGATTTTTACATTTGGGCTGTTGTATGAATTAAAATTGAAACTTCTGAGCTTTTGTGTGTAGTTCTTATCCAGAAGTAGTGTGATTTTGAATGATTGAATAAGCAACATACATTTTATAAATACTCTAGCTGCTGTATTCTTGTCCTGTGTTAAATAACAATAAGAGAAAACGCTTTTTTGTTGAAAAAATTCTGAGTTCAGTTTGTTGAAAAAATTCAAATAAAATCATGTTTTCACTGATAGAAATTGAAAACTATCTAAATCGTACCATGGATATTCTTTCATATAGAATAGAATAGAATTCTTTATTGTCATTAAACACATAGTGCAATAGACATAGTCATCAGGAAACATAAAACATACAACAGTCACACTGACAAATAATGAACAAAATGAAGCAGAGTCCACACTGAAAAAATGTTCGACATACATGTTCGGCAAACATGTTTGTTGAGGAGCTCAGGGACAAACATTTTAGAAAGTTTTGACAATAATTGTTTGTCAAACAAAAAATGACTGTTTTTCCAAACATTTTCAGAGTTGTCAGCTGTAAAACATGAAACCTGTTCTTCCCACTTACAAATATTTTGTTTGGTGACGCATCCACACTGGCCACGGGCAAACATAATAAAATTTGCCCAAACATTTTCAAGAAACATGTTTGTCGAACATTTGTTCAGTGTGGACACGGCTTTATACAGAAATTATAAAATATAATTGGACGCGTCACTCCACACTGGCCACGGGCGAACATTGTTTGTCTAGCATAATAAAATTTGCCTAAACATTTTCAACAAACATGTTTGTCGAACATTTGTTCAGTGTGAACTTAATACAGAAATTATTTCTAGATGAGTGAATACAACAATCAATGGTGCTATTGAAATCATATGAAATCATTGAAACATATTAAATGCTCAACCAATGATATTATATCAAAGTACATGTTATAATATAATAACATGTTTATTTATGTGACTCTTCCACCATTAAAATTGTTCATTATATTGGTATTGAAGTGAATAAGAAACGAAGCAATGAGTATATAGAATCTTGAGCAAAAACCTAAAAAATAAATTAAAAAACCTAAAATCCATAAAACGAACATAAAAACACTTAATTCACATGGGATACTTTTTAAATTGATAAAACAATATGAAACATCTTGAAGCACCCTTTATTTTTCAAAACTTTAAAACAATTCAACAACTAGTTTCGGTGATCACACCATCCTCAGGTTATAAAATAAAACAATTTTTGTTGCAAACAATAAAACTTTTGTGCAAACAAAATGATGCTATTGAAAGATTTGCTATAAGCTATAATATTTGCTATAAGATTTTTCATATTGTTTTATTAATTAATTGATTAAAATTGTTTTATTTTATACCCTGACGATGGTGTAATCACCGATACTAGTTGTTAAACTATTTTAAAGTTTTAAAAAAAGAAGGGGGATCTTAAGATTTTTTATACTGGAGCATAAAGTATCATTCAGTAAAAGATACTCAGTATGTACTTTACCAGAGAAAACTCGTAAGATTGTTTTATTCTATGACTTTACCTACTATCTACTTTCTACTGAAGCATCAAAATAATACAGACCACTGTATTGTGATATGGATAATGGCTATTCAACTTCTATGGTTTAAAATCATGGTTCTATTGAACATAAGGCTCTCTTTTATCTTCTATCTCTGCGAGGAACCGCCTACCTAAAATTTTGATAGCCATTAGTTATAATCAGAATACAAGCTCCCTCTATCTAAATTGAACACACTACTCTGATTCACGTCCAACCCTTTCTAAAGCAGTTGCATCTTGTCAAAATCTACCCTGTTATTTCAGCTTAATTCTGTTGAAACCCCACAGGGTGAGAGAATGTATATGGTACACGGACCCACCCTGCCTTGAGGCTTGCCTAATGAAGAACGACTGTTACGCCTTTCCCTCGAAAACATTTTTCAGTTTTAACGACCCAAAACCTTCATTAATATTTTAAGTTACACCAGATCGGTTACGGTCTTGTATCTTATCTGTGTGATTAATTATTGCTGGCCCATAATTCGGGTTCCCATTATCTTATTACAGTTGCTGTTTCAAGTCTAGATTTCCAACCAATTCTGAGGGAGAATTTTTTCTGGTTTCCGGTTTTATACGGAGGTAATTCAAGGTCCATGCCCAAGTGTAACGCAATATTGTATCGCGTGTGAGGATTATGGAGTTCGTATGTATAGACTATAAAAATATAGATATGTACGGTACATATTTAGAGGATATCGTGCGATGCAGGCAGACGCTCCCAACTAGCGAGTTCTTGTTTTCCTTCAATAATCCTCTTATTTTCATCTTCTTCCATGCTCCGATTTCCGCCATGCATGCCTATTCTGGAAAGGCTAGATCGGATTATAGTGGCTCTATTCCTATCTAAACTTTTTTGTTTGGTCTGCTTTATTGAAATAATAATATCTCACACTTTGTGGAACTCGGGTTCTAAAACTTTCATGGAAGCGAAATTTCCTTTGGTTAAATTATGGTATCCTTTTATGAAATCAAAGACAGTATCCTTTTATAGACAGTTTTGGGCTATGCCTGTTGTCTTCTCCCAATCATATTATATTTATTATAATTATGATTTGTAATTGCCAATGAAATAGATAAATAAATAAATAAATAAATCATGTAGGGAAACTGTTATAATATTTTATAGCTCTATAGGAATCTCACAATAATATTTTTTATTGAATATTCTTTGCCGGAGTATTTTGTGTTGCTCAAATTTTAAAATTCTGGTGCATGCTGAACCAAGACTCCCAGAGTCACACTCTGTACTGTATTGCTAGTACTGTACACATCCTTCACTTCTAAACATCATGGAAATAGAATCAAGAGAATGTGTTGTTTATGATGATGGTCTACAGTTAGTTTTGTTCAGTTTGAATTTGAATTTTGAGTTTCAATAGTTGTATGAATGAGCTATAATTGAAGAATGAGATTATACTCAAGAGTGTAGTTATTAA
Source organism: Nilaparvata lugens (assembly GCF_014356525.2). Taxonomy (NCBI): domain Eukaryota; kingdom Metazoa; phylum Arthropoda; class Insecta; order Hemiptera; family Delphacidae; genus Nilaparvata; species Nilaparvata lugens. The sequence goes on from NC_052507.1 coordinate 79,300,882, forward strand.
ATAATAAGAAGTTTATATTATTCTCTTTCAAAATTCTTCTGTGTGTTCATTAAAAATTAAATCATTCTTCATTTATTCAAAATATTACATCCTCTTGCCATTTCTCACATCGACTTCCAAAAGACATACCTGAATAACCATTTCTTAAGTTTCATATTCAGAGTGATTTTTTCGATTAGTGAATGAGAAATATTTTAGAAAACAACCTTCATTTCGATTACATTCGATTATAATTCCTTTTCGATTACATAATATGATTTCTTCCTAAGCGTGAAATAAGGGCCTCTATTCCCTGTTCAATTACTAATATCATAGATAAAGGATAAGCATACTATATTTCTTGTCTCTGCTAATACGAAATGATTTTCTCAGTATGTCCATGAATAAAGAGCTCCATTCCAAAACCTGCTAAGTCAAAAACATAATTTGTTGGCAAATTGGGAAAAACTGTTGCTGAATCACTGTATGCTCTGTGCCAATGAATTCTCGCTGAAAGTTAATTCATCATTAGAAGATTATGTATTATTTTCAAAGTTGTTATTCAATTTATCTAACCATTTTTGTAAAAATAGAACTGCATGCGCAGAAATGAATTGACAGGATTGACAGGTTTTGGAAAAAAATTAATGTTTGAATGGTGATAACAGCTTTAAGAAGCAGTTTTTGGGAAGAAACACACTAGCAAAATGATAGAGTTGTATGTTTTGATGAGATATAACCTGAAAAACAGAAATCGGAAAAAACTGACCTTTGGCAGGTTTTGGAATGGAGCTCTTCATTCAAATCCTACTTATTGCTAATTGTTGATGAAAGATAAAAATGTATAAAGAGATTGGAAATATGGAACGATCGCTTGAACTATGACTTGAATATTGTTTGCATTTTGCAATAATGAAACAATCAGGGGTCATAGAATTATTCTGAACGAACTATGAATGTCTGTGAGAGTTGTCAAAACTTGATGATTATAGAAAATCTAAGCTACTTCAAGATTGAAATATGGAACGATCGCTTGAACTTGCATATTATTTACAACAATAAAACTATTAGGGACCATAGAACTTGTGTAAACTACTACGAACTATGAATTCCAATGGGAGTTGTCAAAACTTGATGGTTATAGAAGATCTAAGCTACTTCAAGTAGGCTACAAGAAGGGAAGTTCTGTTAAAAAGAGCGCCATACACAGTAGATGAATGTGTGGATGTCTTGAGGGAAGAAAATTAAATATCATTCAATTAATAAAAATTAACATTTCCTTCATAATAACTGAAATTGATTGATTTCTTCCAGGGGGTGCTCCTAGAGACAGTGTTTTTTCTTTGATGTCTCCTCCTTGCACTATCGTATTTTCTGTATTTATTATTGATTGTGACGATTTAATGTTGTGAAGCTTGTCTTTTGTGTGCAACTACTTGAATAAATAAAATTTGATTGATTGATTGATTTGAACGGATGATCTGGTGAAATCCCTTGATGATCTCCCATTGAAATTCACATAAAATAAGCTTTTGTGTTGGAAAAATATAAAATTCCTCAATACACGACATTCACAAACATGTGAAGCTGACGTTGTTGGAGCGAACTTGCTGAGGACAAAATTTATGGGTATTGTAAGACGACATTGTCAGACTGAAACAAGTTCGTTTGGTCGTGAGCATAACTTGGCAGACAGGTATAAAAGACCTCTTTGTTCGTCAGTTGGCAATTTATGTCGAACTAGGTCAACCAAGTCCTACAATGAGCAACAATGACATTCATTGTCGATTGTCTCTGAAAACGTGAACGGGAACGACTTCCTTAATAAAACAAATGTTCTAACAGAATTGAACAGGTATCAAAACGCCAATTCCTTCTACATACGACCTGAATAAAGTATTCATTTTCAGCCAGTATTCCAGGGCAATTGATTAGTATGCATAAAGTATAAAATGGGTCATAAAAATTGTTATTTACTTATTCATGTTTTTAATTTTATCTCAAAATAGTTTGACATCTTCTGAGACCGGACTAATAAAACAAATGTTCTAACAGAATTGAACAGGTATCAAAACGCCAATTCCTTCTACGACCTGAATAAACTATTCATTATCAGCCAGTATTCCAGTATATATGCATGAAGTATAAAATGAGTCATAGAAACTGTTATTTATTTATTGATGTTTTTAATTTCATCTTGAAATAGTTTGACATCTTGTGAAACCGGACTAGCCAGTATTTCCAGTATTCCAGGTCTTAATATGCGTGAAATATAAAATGAGTCATACACATTGTTATTTATTTATTAATGTTTTCAATGTTATCCCAAAATAGTTTGACATCTTGTGAGACCGGACTCCCTCATTTAGGCCCACACAAATAATAAATAAATACATTTTACTGTCGTAGACCAATATAGGTACAGTAGAACTCCAATCATCCGAATTAATGGGGACCGGGACCCATTCGGATAATCAAATATTCGGAGTTTTTTTTTAAAAATTGCCATTGGAAAGAAAAAAGCTATGTTTTGATACTGCACTATTTTTCTATTGAATTAAATGAAAGAAACGTGATATTTTAACATGTTTTTAATTTAAATAAAATGTACTTATGTAAGAGGGAAGGATACTATTAGCGAACGCGCAAACACTGGCAAAGCAGGGGGAAGAATTTAGACTTTTTTGGGACAAATTTTTTCTGAAAGTGATTCGGATAATAGGCGATTCAGATAGTCGGAGTTCGGATAATTGGAGTTCTACTGTAATTGACAAAATCATAGTAATACAATAAGAAAGTGATAGTTTAATGTCACAAAGTAGTAATAACATCAAGTAGAATCGAAAAACTCTGTCAATAGGACAGTAGGAAGGTCTCAAAACCAGCCACTCAAAAAAAAACTTTCTAAAAATAACAATATTTTTACATATTATTAATACAATAGGAGTATAGTGAGTATAAAAAATAGTTTATGATTAGATAAATATGTACTTATTATAGTTTCTGTGAGTATGAGAGGGGAGAGAGGCTACCAGCGATGTCTCCTATAATATGCCTATCATAGTCTGAACTGTCTAGTCTCGGCCAATGGCAGTAGAGCTCAACCACCATTGGTCAATAGCTGAACGCCAATCGTAGGGCTCCATCCACACCATATATTCTGCTGCTCAATGTTCAAGTATTCAGTTTACTTGAGATAGATAATTGTGAAACAACCGAAACTAGTATTTCAAATTGTTAAGATATTATTATAATTGTTAAGTAATTATTATTCAATAATAATTGTCTTTATTCTTATCTGACCAGTGATGCCATTTTTTAGTTATTGCCATTTCCCTATTATTATCATCAAGTTACCTTTTGCGTTATTCCTTATCCTCAGTTTATTCTGATGTTCACTTCATAAATGGACCTTACCTTGTGAATGGATCAGCCAAGAGACATACTTTGTATTTTATCAAGGATTGATTTGTAATCTCAATTTGTAATATGTCTGACTGGGTCGCGCGTGTTGTGCCTTCACAATGTGACAGAGCCTATTGTATAATATTATGTACTTATTGGTCAGTAGAGATTCTTATTCTTATTATTTTATTATGTTTTTGTGGAATAAATCGACTACATAGCTCCACGAAAAACAGCTACTAGGACAATCGACTTGAGTTAACAAATTAAATTCGGAACATAAACGCCCTTTACCATGGGATATCTTTTCATGCTATCTTTTCTCTGTGCTTCCAGCTTCTTATACAATGACTGCTACAAAGATTCATCAACTGCAAAAAGTGCATTTCGTATCAGTGAGAGGACTCTTGTTTGTAAGCAGTTCCCTTGAACGTTGGCAAACTTGTTGAGAGTTTGTGTTTGTAGTTGATGGCTGTTCGCATCTACGAAGTGCATTTGCATAAGAACTCTGAGGGTTGATTGTGTAACCTGAACTGGAGATGCGTTTTGCCGCTGAAATGAAATGACAGAGATAATGAATGATGCAAGTGAAGAGGGTATGACAAAGATGATGAATGCAAGTAGAGCATAAAAAAAGACTACTAAAGTGAGAGAGAGAGATAGATAGAGAGAGAGAGAGATACATAGAGAGAGAGAGAGAGAGAGAGAGAGAGAAATAAAGTATTTATGTTACAATATCCACTGGCTTATAAAGTAATTTACATTAAATGACGGTATTGCTAATTATTCAACGCTTATTAGAAAGTATAAAAAAATGATCGACCGGGAGAGAGAAAGAGTGAGAGATTGATTGATTGATTGAGTACTTTATTTATGTAGATTACAATATATACTGTCTTATACACTTATATACAATAGCTTACAATACAGCAAAATTATAGATGAATTTACATAATATAGACTAAGAAAATAATTATTGAACTGTATATGATATGAAAAAGCAATTTGTAATATAATAACTATAGATATTATATTGTTATGCATCTACATAAATTGGCGGAGCTTTGGACATATCAATGTCCATTCTTCGGAAAGAATATTAAAAATATCCTCCCCACTAACTCTCTACCTCTCTCTGAGAGAGAGAGAAAGAGAGCGGGAGAAAAAGATAGAATGAGAGAGAGAAAGAGAGTAAGAGCAAAGGCTCATCTAATTAAAGGCGGTAAAAGTTAAATAGAATGATGAATCATATTAACTTAACCAAAAAAGTTTTATAATAATGTTGAGCAAATAAATAAAATGATATATACGAAAGATTAGATTTCAAGCCCTGCACACACACACACACATCGGTTTTTGCTCGTACGATAGTCTATATTTTGCCGTCCTTATGAATTCTATCTATTAATCAGATTAAACGGAGCTTGACAAACATCATATATTCAATCAACTAGAAAAGATTTGAAAAAGACAGAAAAATTTGTATAATTATGTAGCTGCTAGCCTTTCTGTAATGTTAGGACCTTTGGATGTTCATTCTCAGAAAAGATATCAAGGATACCCTCCCCTTCACCACTTGACCGTGAAGAGTAGACGAAGAAAGGACGACAAAGAAAATGAATGCAACTGGAAAGAAGATGATAAAGACAGTGAAGAGGGATAAAAAAGACAATAAATGCAAGTAGATCTTGAAAAATGCAAAGAGAGAGAGAGAGAGGGAGTGAGAGGAAGACTGAGTGAGTGTGTGAGCGGGGTGAGACAGAGAGAAAGGGAGTGAGAGAGCAGGTTGGCATTATATTGTTTTACTTTATTCCCGTCTAATATACTTAGCTAGACGTTGACTTCCGTCAGCCACTGCTTCCCTGATCTGCTTTTTTTCTGGTGGTGTAACTTATGGCGAAGGGCGGGTGGTGAGTGTTGCAAGATAGCCTTTTGATGCGGGGAGTAAGAGAAAGAAGTTGGGTGGGAAAAAAGGACATGAATCCTTTTAAGAAAGGGGGTCGAGAGGGTTTTCAGCAATATCCGCTTGGCCCTCCCCAAGGAAACGGTTTCATGTTACTTTGTGCACCATCCGGACTTTTCAGCCACTTTTCTTTCCTTCGCTACTTAACTAAGAAACAAAACGCTCCTTCACCTCCATCTCTTATGTCATATTTTTCACGTTTATAACACTGTAAGCCTACTTTTGTTCATTCAACTTTTCAAACTTCCATACATAGGGAATTTCCTGGTAACAACGGGATGGAGGGATCAGAACGGCATTACATTGTTTCACTTTATTTCAGCTTTATATAATTTTCACGTACAGCGTCTCAAAGATCGTTGTTTTTGTAATGTAAGATAATACAGTTAGTATTTTTAGAGAGGACCTGAACTCATTCAGGAGAATGTGATCGCCTAAATCCCAAATGTAAGCAACTACTCATGTTGATAATACATCTTGTACTGTATTGAAGAACCAGAACTCATTCAGCAAGATGTGATAGCCTGTTTTAAATTCATTATGGGTATTCACAATGTTGTTTTAACCAGCTAAAGTGCTATTTGATAACTCTGGATTGTGAACGCCCCATCTAAAACCATCTGCTATTAGCTAACTGCAGTAGCGATCCAAGCGGATAATTTGTGTGACTGAAAGTTTATTATAACTCAAAAGTAAGATTATATACATATGGCTGCCGTTTTAACAGAGAATATCGGGGACCTAGCTTCGCTCTGGAGTACAAAAGCATAATTTTTTTTACGAAAGAAGAAATTATAATAACATTCATACAGAAATGTTCCATCTAATAACATTAAATTAAGATTAATTCCCAGAGGAATGCAAAAATTTCCCTCACAAAGGCCCAGTTGCACAAAAGCCGGTTAAATTTTAATCCTGATTAACTTCACGTGACACAGATCAGAGAAGACCATTTCAAAAAGATGGATCTACTGGAATTAATCAGGATTGAAAATAACCCGGTTTTTTTGCAAATGGCACTAAGTACCTGATTGAATGATTACAAAAGTTCAACAGCTGAGTCATAATTTTGACACAGTCCCACACACATGAACTCGCTCACTCACTTCCATCACCAACAGACGACGAAATAATTATTTTCAGATGTTTCTCCAAGGATGAATAATAATTATTCTTTTAATGTCCTTCAGCGAATTTTCTCAGGGATGAGACCAAGTGCAATCGAATCTTTATATTATAAACCTACTATGTTTTGAATTTCGTGAGAATCGTTAGAGCCGTTTTTGAGATCCGGTGAAATACAAACATATAAACATCTAAACATCCAAATATCCAAATATCTAAACATCCAAACATATAAACAGAAATTGCTCCTTTAATAGTATAGGATAGCTAGAGTTAGCGGACTCAAACCTGCGCTATCTGCTATCTTGTCTGTTATTTTTCTTCTAACCTATAGCATTGAGTTAACACAGACTTAGCAAATAGCTGGAGTTAGCGAATAGCTCGACTTAGCCAGCTCACTCCAACATTGTGAATACCCCTATTATATTGATAGTACCAGTGCATAGTACCAGTACATAGTATCAGTACATAGTACCAGTAAATAGTGAGGATCTGGCCACACAGGGATCTGCAATCCTAAAGGTTTCTATATCTATATCTTGGATTGCTCTCTGATAGAAATAGAACCCTATAGATTCGCAGATCGCTCTCACTGTGTGGCCAGGTCTATAACAGCATAGAATAACAAATATATCTCCTCTATATTAAAAACACTTCACTTGAATGGGCTACTCTTTACAAATTAATAAGAACAATATGAAAACTTGTATTACCTTTTTTACTTTCCTTGCCCTATTACCATATGTAAGGAAAGTATTGCTTTCCAAAAAAATTAAGGTACTCTAATTTCAATTTTTCTATACGTTTCAAGGTCCCCTGAGTCCAAAAACATGATTTTTTTGTGTGTGTGTGTGTGTGTGGTGTGTGTGTGTGTGTGGTGTGTGTGTGTGTGTGGGTGTGTGGTGTGTGTGTGTGTGTGTGTGTGTTGTGTGGTGTGTGTGTGTGTGTGTGTGTGTGTGTGTGGTGTGTGTGTGTGGTGTGTGGTGTGTGTGTGTGTGTGTGGTGTGTGTGTGTGTGTGTGTGTGTGTGTGTGTGTGTGTGGTGTGTGTGTGTGTGTGTGTGTGTGTGTGTGTGTGTGTGTGTGTGTGTGTGTGTGTGTGTGGTGTGTGTGTGTGTGTGGTGTGTGTGGTGTGTGTGTGTGTGGGTGTGTGGTGTGTGTGTGTGTGTGTGTGTGTGTGTGGGTGTGTGGTGTGTGGTGTGTGGTGTGTGTGTGTGTTGTGTGTGTGTGTGTGTGGTGTGTGTGTGAATATGTTTGTGTGTATGTCTGTGAACACGATAACTCCATTCCTAATCAACCGATTGACTTGAAATTTCAAACTTATGGTCCTTATACCATGAGGATTCGACAATAAGAAAATGGCGGATAATTACGAAAAAACCATGTTTTTCACACTTTTCTCTAAAACGGCTCTAACGATTTTCTTCAAATTTATACCCTAGATAGTTATTTATAAGCCCTATCAACTGACATGAGTCTCATTTCTGGGAAAATTGCAGGAGCTCTGTAATATTCTTGAGAAAAATGGCGGATAATCACTAAAAAACCATGTTTTTCACGGTTTTTGTCGAAAACGGCTCTAACGATTTGCTTCAAATTCATACCATGGATAGACATTCATGAGCCCTATCAACTGACATGAGTCTCATTTCTGGGAAAATTGCAGGAGCTCCGTAATATTCTTGAGAAAAATAGCGGATAATTACTAAAAAACCATGTTTTTCACAATTTTCTTAAAAATAATTTGACCGATTTTTTCAAATTCATACCCTGTATAGTTATATATCAGCTCTATTAACTAGCATGAGTCTCCTCCCTGAGAAACTAACAGGGGGTCCACCCCATGGTTGAAAAAATTTACTTTGTAACATCCTTCTCGTGCTTGAGGTAGGTGGGTAGAGCAGTTTATTCAAAAGAACACACATCCATATTTCATTTGTAGAACAGCTGTTTTGACAACTTTTGAAAAATCCTCAAATGTCATAATTCAATCAAATGAAAATATACTCTAAAAACAATAACAATAGTTATTAATTTTGAGATTAAATAATTTATTTGGTTATTTCTATTTAGGTATACACTTAGAATTATTAAATTTGTATTGTTTTTTTTTTTTCCTTTTTAGTTAAGTTGCCTTTATTTTTCTTTCATTTATGGTTACCAGGGGATTATTAATATCTTAAATCTAATTAATTTATTAATTAAAATTTATTAAATCGTAGTTTTAATGAAATTATTTAGCCGCCAATCGGCATAATGTTATTCCCCTAGATTATCCTCGGTCAAGAATGGTGCTTATAGATCAATGAGCAAGGAAAGTTGTGTGAGTGTACCACACCAGATTTTTTATTTTAAACATTTCAACTTTCAATATTTTAAATAAATAAGGGTACTACAATTTTTTATATTTTTCTTATTAATTCCTCCATATTATATAGCGTATAGATGAAGGTAATTTACTCTTGATCACTAACCAACTCTATCCCCTCATTTGGAGCATTGTCAGCAAGAGGCAATCTTATAGTGCGCCTATCAAACCAAGAATTTGTTATCCCTTACAAAAGATCACTTTCTGAGGAGTATCTACAGAGTTGATGTGGAGGAGCAATATGATACAATACATTTATCCATTATTGAACTGAATTTAACTTGACAATAAGTCATAAGAACCTCACATCACATCAGAATAAAACTATCAGTTTCGAATCAGAAATATTTTAATATCAAAATTGGAATAGATTAGAATAGATTGGAGTAGAATAGATATAAAATTGAACTGAATGAGTTCAAAACAACTAGCGGATAAGTTTCCACGTTTTCAATTACAGTACCAGTACGAGATTGGAAGAACCTCACCTGGGAATCAACTGTGAGAATTACGATCACAGAGTACAGTATAGAAGTTTTGTCTGGTACGGTGGAAAGGATAATAAGGGAATGGTGACTTGTCTCGTGAACGGGACTCGGATAAGGCAGACGACGGTGCGGTATTTGCCGGATGAGGTGGCACGAATTACTACGATGAGTAATGGAATTGTGATAAGTAAGGAATAGATGGCTGAGAGAGTGAGAGAGTATGAGAGAAGCAACGGTATTAGAAAAGGACAAAGCGAAGGTGCGCATGATAATAAGTCACGTCTGAATGCAGTGAGTGAGTGAGTGAGTGATACGTTCTTTCATCCGGCGAAGGGTTCAACGATCTGACCGTTTGCGACAACGACAACCGACCGATAAATTGCAGCACAAGATTTGTGCAATCTTATCTAATCGTGAAATTAACTCTCTCGGTCGGGAGAAAGGCTAATTAATATACAGTTTTAATTAACTCTCCAAGACGTTTTTGTTTCTCCCTTCCCGCCTCTGTCACCTCCCAGCTGAGGAGTCGTAGGTGGTTGAAAAAGTTCGTTTTAAATTGGGGTCTGGCGCTGGGAGATCCCTCTTTTCAAACGAGAACCGTTCTACTCGAGAGAGCTCTGTTGTAAGCTGAAGTAGTTTTTGTTTGATTACTTCTCCTCAGATACTGTTCGTTGTAATTGTTTTGTGGAGAGTTCTCTTATTTCGAAATGTGGAATCGCTACAATTCAACTCAGATTTTGGATAATTTTTCTATCATAGATACTGTTGCTGCCTAAAAAGCAGTCGTTAGGTCATGTCAGAGGCCCTGAAATTGATCTGTTGCGACCTGAAAACTCTGACACCAGACCTGAGCCAGCCAGGTCACTCGATATTATTATTATTATTACTGTTTATTGCACCCTGTCGTAATTGTTTCCTAGGAGGTTCTCCTATTTTGAAATGTAGAATTTCTAAAATTCAAATTATGTTTCAAATCAAATCAAAATTTTTATTCACAATACAAACAATTTAATTTATTCACAGTACAATTGCCAAATCACAAAGCTATACTCTCTAAGGTATTGGTGGTAAATATGATTAGTATTTACCACAAACTTATAATATTATAGTGAAGCTTACCTTATTGAATCAAAGTTTTTCTATTGGAAGTAACAGTATCGTTTTCTGTTTTGGTACTCGTCACCGGCACTCAAACTGTGGTTTTGCTGGTTTCGCCTAATTAGTATATTATTATGTTTAAAAAATTATACTTCTTATTCTAAAATATCACTTTTTGTAATCTAATTGTATTAATTTGTGAATATTTTTTGTAAGGCAATAAAATTTGATTTGATTTGATTTGGAACTGCTAAAACTGAAGATTTTTCGACGGGTGCCCAGTTACAGAAGAAAACTAGTTAAAAAAGATAAATAACTTGGCACAAAGTAAATATTACACTTCAAAGATTTTAAGTATTAGATGAAGGAAAACAAATACGAATTGCAAAAATAAAATAAGAAATATACATCAGATTTTGATAGAGAATGAATAAAAATAATTTATAATAAAAAAGTTTTAATTTTTTTTCGATCATAGATACTGTCTATTGTAATCATGGATACTGTTTGTTGTAATTGTTTTCTCGATAGCTCTCCTATTTTGAAAAGTGAAACCCCTACAATCCAACTCAGATTTGAATCATCTTTTTGATTCAAGCAAAATAATATCGATTCATTTGTGAAATAGTTGCACTGATCCATGTTTCAACTCCTTAGCTAATCAACAACATGGTTAGTATTCATATTCATGGTTTTAGACTTGCACATGCTAGCAAGTATTCATTAAGATGTAAGAGCATGTAACAATAGTTTGACGCACTGGAATTTGGATCATATAGGATTCGCATGATCATGCAATTTTGTTATACAAAACTGACTTCAAATTCTATAAAACATGTTATATGAGACCTTTCTAATTATACTGTGTCTTTGAATTGTGTCAGAGTAAGCTGACATTTATTGTAGGCCTATTGATTGTGACTTTGGTATTAAAAATAATAAGTGAAAGTTAACAATATTTTTATGTTCACGTTAACACAAATTTATTAGGAACAAAATGAAATTTTGAATGTCATTAGAGAATATTCAAAACAAAACTTGTTGACAATTAAATCTTTTTCAGAGATCCTTATTCAACCGTGACCTTCTATATATTAGGTAGTATTCAGGAAATCCTAGATTGACTAATCAATCAACATTGTTTTGATTCTAAAACGTTTTAGTTATTGTAAAATACTACGAGAGTGTGAGAACTGTTATGAATAAGATTGAAATGTTATTCTCTCTGGACTAAAATACACAACACAATATTGAGAATGAAAGTTGAAACATCAAAGTTAACACAGATCTATTTAGACAACGAAAGATAAAATAAATCACAAGAACGCAAAATATTTTTTACCATAGATCTAATATTTTCTTAGTCTATGCTTTTACTTGCGAAGTACACAGAATCTCCTCCTTTCTCCAAGATTGTCGTGTCGATAGCAAATACCTGAAGACCCGTTATCTATATGATAACAAAGAGAGACACTGCTTTAAAATAACAAAGACAGACATCGCGTGGCGACCGAGTAATGGCTGAGAAATTTACTGCTGATTGCAGTATGAGATCGATGTCCCATTCGACACAATCCCCTTAAATCATCTACTACCACCTTCTAAATAAAGGCTATCATCTCTATCCTACGCTCTCGATCATCCCTTCTTTATCTATCGCGCTCTCACTCGGATCCTCCCATCTTTATCGGCCCTCCGAAGAAGGTAGTACAACGCTAGAAGAAGGTAGAAGTATAATGCCAGTATAATAACCGGGATCAGAGTTAATTGAATTACAAGGCTCGTAAAAAACATGCTTCATGCTCATCTCATGCATTTTTGATCGACTGTTTTCCCTGTTATAGGCTACCAAGTAACCTATCTTCGAATCAAAGCTGTTCCGTCAGTTTATTACTTATTTATTTTTTATTTATATTTTTTACAGAGAAACACTGATTGGGAGAGAAAAACTAAGGATACTCCTTGTACTATTCCTTTCCCAAATTTAGATAACACTTTAAAAGTCCAAAATAGGGTTATGATTTCACTTTACTGAAATTTAGTCCATTTTCATTCAAAAACAACGAAAACTAAGATTTTAAATTTTGAAGGTTGAAACGGAATAAAAAAAAAAACAAAAATATCACACTCAAATCACCATTAATTGGAAAATTTTTGAGTAATTTTACAGAATTTAGAGCCAGAAAAAACACAACTCACTGATCAACTTATTCAAATTTATTTTCGTGTAATAAGATGGCAGCGGTAATGTATGCAACTTGCAGAAATCTATCAATCGTGTTGGAGGTACATTTATGTTGGACATAAAAATTTTATTGGATAAGTTTATTATTTCAAAAAGGAAAATGTCTACAATACAATTTATGAATAATCACAAATGCAAGTATATTATAATTAAATACAAAGATATTCATGCTCTTGAGTCCTTCCATTACTGGAATTTTAGTAACGTGTTGTATTGTATTTTGTTGACTGTAGACTGTATTTCTGACATAGCCTGATGTATTCCATGTATTTTGTGTGTTGAAATCAATCATTGGATAATTCTTTATTGATTTAGGCAATAAGTACATCATAGAGAGAGAAAAAATAAGGTAACCTTGTGCTATTCCTCACCCAAAATTTAGATAAGGTTACACATAGTCCGAAGTAGGTATCAACTTCACGTAGGTCTTGTAGTATTAACTTCACAAAATTTTCAGTCCTGAATTATTTCTACGAAGTATATTTTCAAATTTAGATGCTTCAAAACCAAACATAGAAGAAATATTCTACATTAGGCCTATTATCACTAAAATAGGAAATATTCACAAGTATATAAAAGAAAAAATCTGGTGTGGCGCACTCACACAACTTTTCTTGTCGTTATGAAAATTGATCACCTGACGCTAGTGTTCCCGCGCATCTCAAGTCTACTATTCAAAGACTTGAGCCAGCTGGTGACAGGGCAATAACGCTGGAGACACACATGAGGTCTGCTATCTCTTCATAGTAAAATGATTTAATAGAATCAACAATAATTTGCAATTGAATAATCACATTTTCTCGAATTTAAAGCTTATTTTCAATTTTAGGTGAAAATGTTACTGAACATTAATTGTAGAGATTTTCATGCTCAATCTACTCCACTTAATTTTTTTTGTTTCAATTGTATCTGAAGCCTGATAATTGGGAATCTATCTGCATTGATGGAGCGGAGCTCCTGAAATTTTTACAGATATGGGACTTGTGGCAGTTGATAGAGCTTATCGATGACTATTTTAGGTATGAATATGATGAGAATCGTTGGAGCCGTTTCCGAAAAAACACGAAAAACACTTTTTTGCAACATTTTCGCCATTTTAGCCGCCATCTTGAATTGTATTTGATCGAAATTGTTCGTGTCGGATCCTTATATTGTAAGGTCCTTAAGTTCCTAATTTCCAGTCATTCCGTTAATTGGCAGATGAGATATCGTGTACACAGACGCACATACACTCATACACACACACTCTCATACAGACGAATACCCAAAAACCACTTTTTTGGACTCAGGGGACCTTGAAACGTATAGAAATTCAGAAATAAATTGGGGTACCTTAATTTTTTTCGGAAAGCAATACTTTCCTTACCTATGGTAATAGGGCAAGGGAAGTAATAATGTTGTGGGATCAAAAAACAAACTTAATTATTATTCTAAAAGCACAGCTAATCCATATTGAAAAATCTGTTACTGTAGCCCACCCAGTGAGTATAGAATGCTATATTCCATACTCACTGAGCTTCCCCTACTAGAAATATTTATTGGAGCTCATTCTATTCAATTATCCATTCTATTTTCTCACGATATTAATATTGAAATATTGTGTTTATTAGCATAATTAGGTACATTGAATCAATAATTTTATATCATATATAATCATGATACCAGTATTGTTTTTAGCATTTGGCCTATAGTCATATTTAATGTTCACAGATTCATGAAAAATCTCAATGGGAAACTAGTTTGCAACAAACTCACAGCTCATCGAGATTTGATTTTTGAGTATTCAATTTTGTTGATGACTGTCAACCTGTCTGTATTTTGAAGCTTCCTTAAAATAGAATAACAGAGCAAATCAAATTACTAACGAGTTGACATTGCTAAAAGGCCACTTGAGAATTGATTCAAGGCGTCACTGTCCAAATGTCACTGTCAAGTCAACCTTCAAATTAATGATTTTGAATTAGGTCATTGTTGGAATCGGATTGAGATAATGAGAAAAACAAAAGGCTCTTCATAGGTTCGTAATGAAATGAGTAGCTTATTTGCTACAAATTGTCAAAACATTCATTGTAATCGTCTTAAATTCCTGTGTTATTTTGAATGTGGTGTATTAGAAATACTTACTTAATGATAATAAGTAGATATTGTTGGATCATCTGATCTATTGAAACAATAATTTGAGATACTATTCTCAGTTGTCACACCGTTATCAATTTCTAGTAAACTGAAAGTTTCAATATTGAGCAGCAGAATATGATATAGTATGGGAGAAATTAAGCTCTATTGTCATTGGTCTTTGGCGTTCTAGTCTCGGCCAATTATAGTAGAGCTCAACCTCCATTGGTAGACAGCTATTGGCCAATCGTAGGGCTTCATCCACGCCATATAATCTGCTACTGAATACTCAAGTTTCCAGTTTACTAGAAATAGATAATGGTGAAAAAACTGAAAATAGTATTTCAAATTGCTATAACATATTAGTGATTGTGCCAATATTAAATAATATTCATTCAATAATATATTGTCTTGATTCCTATCTGACCATGCAAGTTATTTTTCCATTTTGTTACTTTTACTTCATTCCTCAATTCTGAGCTTACTCTAAAGTCTACTTTATCAAAAGCCTCGGAATTGGATCAGTAACAGCTAACATACATACTTTGAATTTTATCAAGGATTATTCCATTATATGTTCTGTGCAGTAGAATTGACTTTGGAAACACAAATAGAAAAATTCCTCAACTGTAATATTAATTACATAACACAACTGTAATGTTAAAATTTATCTGTTTGAGAAATATGTTCTTATTTTCTTATCTCACATACACTGGCGTTGATGAGTAGTAACAATATCCTCAAGTAGTACTCAATTTATAAAATTACTCACCTAACAGAGAGCACACCATTTAAAAATTCCAACTTGAGTACGAATAAAGATATTTTTAGTGATATAGTGCAATCAGTAATAGTGATAAAGTGATAAAGAGTTATTTTTAGTGATATAGTGCAATCAGTAATAGTGATAAAGTGATAAGTTTGTTTATAGTGATGGCTTTGCAATAATGGAAAAGTGACTTGTATCCGGAATCTAACTAACAACAACTCTAACATTGCATTGAGTTGAATGAACAATCATACTCAATGGACTATAACAATAATCAATGATCAATTGTTTTTCACAATCAATATTAATATTTATTCGCTCCATTTGATTGCACTAATGAACAATAAAGGTGTATTTCACCAATTATATTCCCTCAATAAAATTTCCACAATACTGAAATTTCTCATGGATACTTGAAAGCAGTCGATTTGATCAATTCGCCATTTCAAAATCCATCCTAACAACCTGACAAACAAACTGCACAACAACAGAGTTGGTGTATTTCATTGTTTCGCTACATTTATTTCCAGCATTCCGCGTTCCGCAACAGTTACCAAATAATAATGGCATCGCGTACTTTTAGAACCGATAAACCGCAAAAATATCGCTGCGATTGAATCGGTGGTCGATGTCGTGACGTCATTACAGCGTTGACCAGAACGGTGTAGTGTTTTTGTGCATCGATAACTCTCGTGTGTATAGTGAGGTCCACGTTATTATGGCAGTGAAGAAATATAGGAAACAACGTTTACGATTCTCTGCATTGCCACTAGCATTCATAGAATTTAGCTGGAACTGGGATATATGAAGAAATATTAACTATTCAAATAGTTTAACTATATTAATTATTTTATTAGATATTAAATTTTCATAACTGAGATTGGATATTTTGTAAATTATATTTCTATATTGTTAAAACATGATCTGGCAACATTGCAGAGGTAGAGAGTTATATTGCTATCTGCTTTGTCACAATCTGCATTCAAGACACAATCGCTGACACAATGGCTCTCTGTTGCGACGCGCGATTCTAGGCAGAGTTCAGTTTCAGACAACTAAAAGAGAGAGAGGGATTAAGAGTGAGTGAGTGGGTTGCAGAATGAGAAAGTGTGAGAGGGTGAGAGATATTTTGATAGAGAGACAGAGGAAGAGAGAGATTGATTGATTGGTGTAGAAATATAGAACTAAAAATATAAAATATAATATTGTAAATAAAATATTAATTGGTATAAAAGATCAAGATTGAGTGTTTAGAGTCAAACACAGAGAGATTGATTGATTGCTATCTGCTTTGTCGATAGGCAAGGTAATAAATTCCCATAATTCAGATTAGATATTTTGTAAATTATACTTCCACATTGTTAAAACATGATCTGGCAACGTTGCGGAGGTAGAGAGGGATAGCGCTATCTGCTTTGTCGAATGATAGACGAGGATAGCAACACCAATGTTGATCAAATACTGCCACTATAACGTGGACCACACTATGGGACGCTTGTTTTTCTGGTCCATGCCCCATGCATGTCTGTCCCGCTGTGTCTCTTGTTCGTTGGCTGCTCGCTGAGCGTGCTTATAGTTGTAAAAAGCCTGTTCGTGATTGCTTTTCTACTCGACGATCCATGTCGATGTGGGATCTATGTGGCACGCGGTGATTTAGGTGCTGGCGAAGAAGAAAGAGAAGAAGGAGAAGGAGAAGAAAAATGAAATGAAAGGGAGTAGGATCATAGAATATTAAGGAAGTAGGAAAACTTGGAAAAAAATGTTTCACTCTATGATAGAACTGAAGCCAAAAGGATTTAGTTCGAGATATAGAAAAAATGTAGGTATCAATGCGAAAGCTTTGAATGATGCGGATGATACAAACAAATCAAATTGAATTCTATTACTAATCATCGTATCTGTAATTATATAACCACTGTTTTTCAGGACCATTCTTATATAACTGTTTTGTTTGATACATTATCAGTAATATGTATTATAGATAACTAAATTTACCCTCAAATGATTAATTAAGGAGAAAGTAACAAAGGATTTCTAAAATGTTAGACCAGTCTCTGCATTGATATCGATTGATAGAAAACTTTATCCTATACTATAAAACGAGCAACTTCTATTTAGATGTTGAGATGTTTAGATATTTAGATGTTTGGATGTTTAGATGTTTAGATGTTTTCGCCCCACTTGGATGTAATGAGCTGGCTTACGTGCGTCATATGGAGGCCGAAAATGGTTGTTTTCTGACCAGGCCGGTAAAATTTTTACGGCCCTAGGGCTGTAAAATAACCTTTAATTCAGCTGATTCTGATTTGATGTGAAAGTGTTTACAAAATAGTTTATGAAACGGAATCAGTTTATGCTTCTAGAATTGAATAAAGTATTTTGAAATAAGATACTATCATTTTATTTGGATGAATGAAATACAAATAAGATATTATAAACTATTCAAATTCAATTTTCAGAGTATAATAGAATCTAACCTCAAACCTCATAGTACTTCGTTTATCACGAAACATGGTGAATAATTTTGGAACTACTTGGGCAATATCCATGGTGCTGAACGTTTTCACAAATAATTTATGAAACGAAATCAGCTTATGCTTCTAGAATTGAATAAAGTATTCTGCAATAATATACTATCATTTTATTTGGATGAATGAAATACAGATAAGATATATATTATAAACTATCCAAATTTGATTTCCAGAGTAGGATAGAACTTCTAACCTAAACTTCCCAAGTCGATGACAACAAGCATTGTTGACGTTAACATTCAGATTGGCCAAATTTCAAGTGTGCTAAAACAGCTGATCAAAAAGCTTTTCATTATTTGTGTTTATTATTCAATAATTAAAACATCTATAATAATATCATATTATTGTCATATGAAAGAATAAAAAAGTATAAACTCAACCTCCCACATAATTGAACATAATCTTTTAGGTTATTTAGACAAATCAGAATAAATAATAAAAATACTTGGACAATTTCCTGATATTCAGATTACCTCAGATTTGCTAGAGCTATGACCTTCCACTTTTGCTTTCAGAAGTGCTTAATGAACAATTATTCTCATATATATTGTATATTTTTGTGTGTGGCGAAAAATAGCGTTCGCACCACGGGCAAAAATGTTTTTCCGGCTCTCAATCTTTTCTAGTCTCGGCCTACGGCCTCGGACTTGAAAACCGATTTCGAGCCGGAAAAGTCTCATTTTCGGCCCTAGGTGCGAAATATACTGTTAGATGTTCAGATGTCTAGATGTTTGTATTTCACCGCATCTCGAAAACGGTTCCAACGATTCTCACGAAATTCAGAACATAGTAGGTTTATAATATAAAGATTCGATTGCACTAGGTCTCTGTGAAAGTAGTTTTCCCTGTGAAAACTCGCTGAAGGACTTTACAAGGATAATTATTATTATTCATCCTTGGGAAAACAGCTGATAACAATTATTTCGTCGTCTGTTGGTGATGGAAGTGAGTGAGCGAGTTCATGTGTGTGTGACTGTGTCAAAGCTATGACTCAGCTGTTGAAATTTTTTAATCATTCAATCAGGTACTCAGTGCCGGTCGCAAAGAAGCTGGGTTATTTTTAATCCTGATTAATTCTAGTAGATCCATCTTTTTGAAATGGTCTTCTCTGATTTGGTTCAAGTGAAATAAATTAGGATTAAAATTCAACCGGCTTTTGTGCAACTAGGCCTTTGTGAGGGAAATTTTTGCATTCCTCTGGGAGTTAATCTCAATTTACTGTGATTAGATAGACCATTTTCTGTATGAATGTTATCATAATTTCTTCTTCCGTAATAAATTTGTTATGCTTTTGTACTCCAGAGCGAAGCTCGGTCCCCGATATTAGAGAATTAAACTTCATCACAGAAAATTTATAAATTTGGAATGTGATATAGAATATGTATCAAGTTTTTTGTGAATGCTTAATCGGTGATTCCATGAAAAGCAGGAAGCGAGAAAATAATGTTGACGTTTGAAAGCTTGGATGCTGGAAATGAAAAATTATCAGGCATTTCTCGTGAATATCGCATGCATGTTTTGTATGCATTATAGGCTATCATCATTCCCTATAACATGTATATAATACACTCAAATATATGAAAAACGAGATGAATAGTCATTTGTGATTAAGAAAACGTCAGATGTAAATGAAAATAGTCAATTGTTCTTGAGATGTCATCACATGTAATTGAGAATAGTTAATTTTATTTGAGAAAGTATCATTTCAATTTGAGAACATACGATTTGGAATCGAGAAATTGTCAGTTGTAAGTGGGAAATGATTTTAAAAAACCATTACTTCCAGTACTTACTATTTTCATATAAAATAATAGATAACATATTTAATATTTCAATAAATGTTTAGATATTTAATAGAACATTATTTTCAAGCCCCAAAATCCATTTAAGAATTTCCGAATCGTTTGATCAAGAGATTCAATTGATTGATGATAAAGTTCAATTGCGCCGTAAACGTAAAGAATTTGATCTTCATCAAGTGCAATGCTTCACAAAATGTTTGGAGACAAAAGTCACGTTCCCAATACATACATAGAAATAATTCTCATTAATCATTCGTGAACAGTACAGGGTAAATACTTTCACCATTGAAAATATTAATTTTCCTCCATGCAAAGCCTATGAAAGTAATTGGAATACTGTGTACGTAGTACAGTATCCTTTCCTGCTCAAATAAAACCTGTACTGTAGGCTACAGAAGAGTCACGACATGTCAATTGGAAAATTTTCTCATTTCCAATTAATATCTTCTCATTTACACTCGACGATTTCTCAAATACAATTCACTATTCTTATCTACATCTGACATTTTCTCAATTACAAGTGACTATTCTCAAATACAATTGACACTTTCTCAAATTAACTTGATACTTTCTCAAATTAACTTGATACTTTCTCAAATTAACTTGATACTTTCTCAAATTAACTTGATACTTTCTCAAATTAACTTGATACTTTCTCAAATAAAATTGAATAAAATTGGAAAAGGTGTAGTAACTATGATAGAAGAGTTCTAACATAGAATAAACAATCCACATTAAAGAGGTTTCCTCTGGTTCTAGGTTCAAACGCTCCCTTCATTACTCAGTTTATAACACAGGAATAGACAGTCCCACTCATTGAAGGCTTAGGTATGGTAGGTATATAAGAATTATACATGATATTACACATTCTCACACATGGTATTTATGATGGGCTTAGCTTGCTAAGCTCATATCTGTTCGTAAATGCATTTCCTGTTCCTCATGTAAAAACGAAAACTATCCGGCATAGAATAAAACAATCGTATAAGTTTTCTCTGGTTCCAGCTAGAATTCCAATATGATAATGTCCGCAACGCGTAGTTAACTATTCAATTAAACACACTTCCATGTCACGTGATTTGCTCCGTTTGTTGTGTCAGGATAATAATGGCACTCATCAATTTTCTTTGTACAACTATAATGTCACTGTGCAATAATAGAGTATGGAATGTTTCATACTATCATAGTGAAGAGAATACCACCATTATATTATTATATTCTTTTGTCTCTCTGTGTGCAATATGCCGTGGAACGAAAAATTTCGGGACAAATACTAATTACCCAAATCCGGCACCAGTGCTACATCTACAGCACCAAGATTACAGTAATTATCACTAGGCAGTTGAAGAGACAAAAATTAATTATTAGTCACAGCCGCCTGCCACCCAAAAAGTAATTTTATTTTTTGACCTCAACAGAAAACTACTGAGAACACCACAGAACATGTGACGTCACAGCACTCAATGAGGATGGTGCAAGCTGATTGTCGTCACTGGGAGGAAATTTCGTTCTTTGTGAGGCGGCTCATGGGGGGGGGGTCTCTGACGCGTGTTGCCAACGGGGGGTTGTAATGATGATGATGGTAGGAAGGGGGGAAGGCCGTTGCACCGTATTGTCACTTACTGGTCCAGAGGGTGTGGGCCGGGGTGGGGCGAGGGGGAAGCTTGACGCAGAGACGAAGTTATTAAGAAAAGAGTGGGCGTGCCGAGTCGTATTAAAACTGCGGGGAGCATTCAAGACACAATCGCTGACACAATGGCTCTCGGTTGCGACGCGCGATTCTAGGCAGAGTTCAGTTTCAGACAACTAAAATAGAGAGAGATTAAGAGTGAGTGAGTGGGTTGCAGAATGAGAAAGCGAGAGAGGGTGAGAGATATTTTGAGAGTATTAGACAGAGAGAGATTGATTGATTGATTGATTGATTATATTATGCCTTTATTAGGTCCTCTCTGCCACACAACTTTAAGTGAGAGAGAGAGAGAGTTTGAAGAGTGAGAAAGAAGGAAGAAACGAAATTAGTGGAGAAAAAGCCAAAGCACCCCCACTGCACTATAGTGTCTCTCCACGTTGTAGATCGTTGCTAGGGTTTCCCTGGTTCCGAAGTTGAACTCTGGTCAACTTCGTAAGAATACAATCGGAGTGTTCTTGTTTTGATGAAATTATGGAATTGGATGGTGGAGGAGAAAAGTGAGATCCACCCTGATGTACTCATTATTTCGACCGTGAGTTGAGCGTACTTCCTTATTCTATTGTGATCAATCTATTATATCCATTAGATCGATCAGACTGTTCAAATCGAAGAGCACATTAAGCTGCGTACACATATACGCGCTTCCAACCCGCACCGAGCACGCTCCGCCCTCGTACCGCCCTCGTTCCTCCATCGTACCACAGTCGCTCCGCCCCCGCATCAATCATGAACGTTACGGAAGATGTTAGATCTTCTCGCGTTCCCCGGTCGAACCACTGTTGCTCCCCGGTCGATCATCAATCGCTCTGCTTGAGTGACATTCGGTTGCGGAGCAGAGCGAAAGTCTGTACGCACCTTTACATTGAGTTTGTCATTTCTAAATTATTTCTGAAACATAGTCAGAACTGCATGGTAACATTCATTGTTGGTGGTCCCTTGTCCAATTCCAATACCAGAGGCAACTGATACTTTTGCTATCTTTTCGCTATGCTAATACTCATAGCATTTCATCGAATTTCTAATACTCGAATCTATCATTATATTCATCGCTAAGTTCTTTAATTCATTGAATTACCGTAACATTAATTGTTCGTGGTCCCTTGTCCAATACCAGAGACAACTGATACTTACACTATCTTTTCTCTATGCCAATACTCATAGCATTTCATCGAATTTCTAATACTCGAATCTATCATTATATTCATCGCTAAGTTCTTTAATTCATTGAATTACCGTAACATTAATTGTTCGTGGTCCACTTGTCCAATACCAGAGACAACTGATACTTACACTATCTTTTCTCTATGCCAATACTCATAGCATTTCATCGAATTTCTAATACTCGAATCTATCATTATATTCATCGCTAAGTTCTTTAATTCATTGAATTACCGTAACATTAATTGTTCGTGGTCCCTTGTCCAATACCAGAGACAACTGATACTTACACTATCTTTTCTCTATGCCAATACTCATAGCATTTCATCGAATTTCTAATACTCGAATCTATCATTATATTCATCGCTAAGTTCTTTAATTCATTGAATTACCGTAACATTAATTGTTCGTGGTCCCTTGTCCAATACCAGAGACAACTGATACTTACACTATCTTTTCTCTATGCCAATTCTCATAGCATTTCATCGAATTTCTAATACTCGAATCTATCATTATATTCATCGCTAAGTTCTTTAATTCATTGGATTACCGTAACATTAATTGTTCGTGGTCCCTTTGTCCAATACCAGAGGCAACTGATACTTTCGCTATCTTTTCTCTATGCCAATACTCATAGCATTTCATCGAATTTCCAATACTCGAATCTATCATTATATTCATCGCTAAGTTCTTTAATTCATTGAATTACCGTAACATTAATTGTTCGTGGTCCACTTGTCCAATACCAGAGACAACTGATACTTACACTATCTTTTCTCTATGCCAATACTCATATCATTTCATCGAATCTATCATTATATTCATCGCTAAGTTCTTTCATTCATTGAATTACCGTACATAAGAAAATGAGTTCATTGAAATTCTTATAAAAATGAATGCGAGATTACATTAGATACTGTAGCACTGGAAAAACGAAGTTTTGAAACTGAATAACTATCCCAGACCCTTATGTGCAACTTCAACTTTCAAGTTGAATGATACAACTTGATGATAATGGCCTCACTTCCTGTTGTGTTGGAACTCGAAAAGATGTCACATCTGCTCCAACGCTTCAATTATCTTCGAGACTTCTAGCTCTCAGAATAGCGCTCCCTTTTTGATGAAAAGTTTTGAAGTTGATATAATTGTCGCAATTAATAACATCATTTGAACCTTTGAAACGTTTTAAACACATTTGAATTAATAACATTTGAAGTATGGCAGCAATCACAAACTTCTTATATGTTCGCTGTTTCAGATTATAGATCCTCAGAATTGTTCGTCATTAACACATCCTCTCCTGCCTACTGATAATGTTTTCTTGCAATAACTACTTATCTCAAATGAAAAAAAATCAAATTTTATTAACCAATTAACAACTATTAACAATCTACACCTACTTGCCCTTGAACGGAGTTGACAACTCGTTCAATTGAGCTTAGTTCAATCTCCCTCAACCGCAAGAAAATATTCAGATGAAATTGGAAGAGATGAGTCCACTCTCACCCCCCCACCACCAGCATCTATAGACGTTGCTAATTTGTCAGTGGTATTATAAAAATATTTCATCAATTCTCATTCATAAAATCAGCTGGACAACGTTGATTGACCGAGCGAAGTGAGGTATAAGATTCAAGTCGACGGTTTGACATTTCTCTTAATGTTTAAATGTTTAAATGTTGCGCATTTACGGCGAAACGCGGTAATAGATTTTCATGAAATTTGACAGGTATGTTCTTTTTTAAATTGCGCGTCGACGTATACACAAGGTTTTTGGAAATTCTGCATTTCAAGGATAATATAAAACGAAAAAGGAGCCTCCTTCATACGCCAATATAAGAGTAAAAATCAGACTATAGAATTATTCATCATAAATCAGCTGTCTCTAGTGGACTATAGTACTACCCGTTCAAAAACATCGACCATCTTAAAAATTTATCTTTCCAACAACGTTAGTAGACAGTTGACTATAATACTACCCGTTCAAAAACATCGAACATCTTTATAATATTGTATCTTTCCATTAACGTTGTAGACAGTTGCAGCTAGACCTGATAACAGCGCTCACACTCACATTCCGGGACGACACGTCACGGTACGATAGGACAGAAAGCTCTATATTTATTTAGGATTTTTCTAGACATTTTAAATTGATAAATTATTCATTAATTTTTGAGAAAACATAACAACAGGTCAATGTAACTTACTGAGCGCGAGGTCCACTGTTCACAGAACCACTAGTATGAAAATATTGGTTAATTCTCATTCATAATCAGCTGGACAATGTTGATAAACCCTTCAACTTTGCACTCTGTTCGGATTTCCATCGGACTATTTTCGTGCGGTTGACTATCTTTAGTCATTATACTTATGTGAATAAATACATTTTTAAGAATAACCGGAACAGTACAGGAAGAATATGAAAAGAAGCCAATTGAACATTCCATAACCTTTCAAATGTGACGGATGAGCAGTATGCTATAGAGTATTGAATAGTATATTATGTATGTACAGTATGGAATAGTATATTCCATCCCTTCTTCTCCTAGAGAATTCATACTAAACCAGTTTGTGAGTATACAATTTGAAAATCGACAGTGTTATGCTATCATATGAACTTATCACTGGAAGCTAATCTATCACACAACAATCTAGAGTAATCTATCACAAGGTAATCTATATCCGTGCTTGAATTATATCAACCTCTAGATAGCATACAATTTCAGCCAGCTCAGTATTTGAAAATCGACAGTACCATCTCATCATATAGACTTATCACTCAAAGATAAACAAGTTCATCCATCTCCTCACTTGAAGGTGGAAGATAAACAAGCTAATCTATCAATGGTATGCTTGTTTGTCATGTTGGTATCGGCCCAATATTATCCTCCCGTTAATTATAACGTAACATACTGAGTATTCTGAAATACGCTAATAATTGGAATGATGTAATAATGTGATTATTGTGTCGAAATTAGTGATCCTGTTGTTATTGTGAGATGGCAGCATAATTGGATTAATCATTTGGATGGCTGTCACCTGGCCATTAGCAGATCCAAAATGGCGGCCATATACCGATTACACTGTTGTCAGATTTAATGTAATGCCGCCACAGATAAGGGTGTTCGATTGTTGTTCTTGTTAACACACATTCCCTAACAACTGATGAGTTCCGGGATTAATTAGTTGTTCCACGTGTGCCAATAATCGATCTCTCCGAATAATATTGCGAATGTCAGTGATGAGCATTTCTTGTTTTCGGATAAGGTACATTAGGAATTCAACAATATTTGTGATGATGCTGTTCTACCACAATAATGTATTCGGATACGGGATGGATTAAGATATTAATTTTGAATATGATCACAGGACATTAATTGAGGGGAAAATGGATAATAGACGTGTAGGAATTTGACTTATTAGCCAAGATTGAAGCAGTGGAGCCATTTCACCAAACGGCTATTGGGGGCGAAAACCATATGCTATGAGGGGGGGAAGGAATACGCCAAAGGATAGAGGGTTCTAGGTTTTCCCCTATAAATTTCACATTCGAAGATTTTATTATATGCTTCATTTTTTCAGTCTTATACAAATGTGGTTGTGGTATCAATACAAACATATACATTATTAGTTATTGAATCATGAAATATTTATAAGAAATATAAGCCTCAAGAGAGACCCTGAAGTAGGAAACACTGAAACAGATTTCTTAAGAATCATGGAAACATATAATTTTTCTTTTACAATGACAATTTCAAAAATTTCATTAGGGATCATATTCTAATTGGAAAAATAACTTTCAGTTGGAAGGCTAGAGAAACATTATGCTGTTCCCATAATTCCCACCAACTCTGTGTCCATACACATTATTGATTGTTGATTGTGCCCTTTCTTTTGTTTTCACTGTTACATCTTGCAACTTGTTAATTCTCACGTTGAAATTTATGCAATTACTCACTTATTGTACCCTCATTAATAATTGTACCCATTCTATATTTAAGCTTCAAGTATACCACAGAGAAATATATATTCTTTATTACTCTGTACCCGTAGTCATACTTTCAAGGCAATTTCGCTACATTGTTGATACTGTAGAAGGAATTATACTACTGCTGTTTAAAAAAAGTATTAAATCAGTATGAGATTCTAAGGATTCGTTTAGATAGACCAAAATTTTCATTATTTATTTGATCCGTGGGGGGGCCTAGGCACCCCTCCTGCCCCCCCCCCTAAATGGCACCCCTTCTGAAAATGTTCAGAATGTTCATTAAAATGAATCAGAAGTTCGATCATTAATCACTGTTGCAATTCGTTCAAATGAATGATATTATCCAATGATAAAAAATATATACAGTGCTACATATCGATATGAAGGATATAATATCATATCAAATTAAATATTATTTTAATTTCATAATACTATATTATATTGTAAAAATTATATACTAAAGAGTACTATATTATTCAAATGATCAATAAATATTTGTATAGTATAGAATAGAGTAGTATAAAGTAGTTAGTGAATCAATCACCTTTTAAAGAATCCTATTTGATCCCATCAACTGGTCTCAAAACTCATCTATAATGAGGTACACGTTATAATGGCAGTGGAGAAAGATGGGAGAACAACGTTGCCGATCCTCAGTCTTGTCAATGTCTTGATATAATATTACTGTTCAATAATAATGTAATAGTACTGTAATAGCACTGTTAATTCTCGTTTAAAATAATCAATTATATTTTATTAAGCAAGAAAATATATTTTCCAATTATTTCTTGATGAATTTTCATAGTAAATATGAAATATTTTGTTGATTAATGATTAATTCTACATTGTTAAAATACGATCCGCCAACATAGCAAAGCTAGAAAGAGATAGGGTTATCCGCTTTGTTGAATAATAGACAAGGATAGCAATACCATTGATAATCAAACACTGCCATTATAACGTGGACCTCACTATAGCTCTAAATATTATAGGAGATCCTACGATTCTTGTTTCAGAGGATATTTCTGGTGTACTTGTCCATTCTTAAGGTGCGTACAGATATTCGCGCCGCGAACATGAGCGATTCACTTTCAATCAAAGCTGATTATATCTGTATTCGTACAGAAACGGTAAGATGTTCGCGGCGCGTAAATCTGTGCGCACCTTTAAGTATCAAGGCTCTAGAGTGCTATTCAATAAGGAGTGTAAAATGAAGGTCAATGAGCTTATTCAAAACCATCTCATTTCTGGTATGAGAGTAGACTAATATGCAGGAAAGAAGCCGCCTTGGTAAGCTGCATAATATAATACGCCATACTGTCCATGAGAGTTTGAGGCGGAATTTGCTCCCTTGGCATTCATAAACTTTTATTAGTCCTGCCCTTCGCACATATCCCTCTGTATTATTCCTTGGGCTCCGATAAAGTTGTACTAACGTAGCAGCAGAATTTAACTCCGTGCGACTGTATATAGGTCATTCATTTATGTCATATTCATAGGTAACAAGAATACGTATATACTTTTCAATCAATTCCAATATGCGTAGTTCATTTTTAGGTATTAATCACGTAATCCCGAGTATGTGGGACATCATGAAAATATACGAGCAGTTAGAGTATACGATATTTCTATCGAGTAGGGAAAGAAATGCACGGTCATGAGACCGTGAGACTTGTTATTCAGTCACGACTAGATTGAAAAGTAATAATAAATTATAGAGTATTGGATTAAAATAATAATAATCAATCAATAAATATTGGAATTGATGTTGCTTTCCATGAAATGAAATGAAATATTCCTGCATGTGCTTGATTAAGTATGTTCTAAAGTCATCATCATGACAATAATATTCACAATAGCGACATACAATATGAGTAACATGGATATTATGAATGAGAAACCAAAGAGAGTAATATTGATGAATTCATAGAGCTAAATTATTGCAGTAGATGTTGTGAACGGGAAGGCAAATGGTAATTGATAAGGTGCGTACAGATATACGATATAGAGCAATTCACTTTTAATTAGCTGACTATATCTGTATTTTTACAGAAACGGTAAGATACAGATATAGAAAGTTTGGCATCAGCTGATTAAAAGTGAATTGCTCATGTTCGCGGCGCGTATATCTGTACGCACCTTTAAGTATCAAGGCTCCGGAGTGCTATTCAATGAGGAGTGTAAAATGAAGGTCAATGAGCTTATTTAAAACCATCTCATTTCTGGTAAGAGAGTAGACTAATATGCAGGAAAGAAGCCGCCTTGGTGAGCTGCATAATATAATACGCCATACTGTCCATGAGAGTTTGAGGCGAAATTTGCTCCCTTGGCCTTCATAAACTTTTATTAGTCCTGCCCTTCGCACATATCCCTCTGTATTATTCCTTGGGCTCCGATAAAGTTGTACTAACATGGCAGAATTTAACTCCGTGCGACTGTATATAGGTCATTAATTTATGTCATATGCATAGGCTACAAGAATACGTATATACTTTTCAATCAATACCAATATGCGTAGTTCATTTTTAGGTATTAATCACATAATCCTGAGTATGTGGGACATCATGAAAATATACGAGCAGTTAGAGTATACCATATTTCTATCAAGTAGGAAAAGAAATGCACGGTCATGAGACCGTGAGACTTGTTATTCAGTCACGACTAGATTGAAAAGTAATAATAAATTATAGAGTATTGGATTAAAATAATAATAATCAATCAATAAATATTGGAATTGATGTTGCTTTCCATGAAATGAAATGAAATTGCTTTATTGTCTCTTCAAAATAGATAATAATTTACATACACTATATTATTATCGACAATAAACACTATTATTAGATGACGAAACACTATTATAATAACTCTGTTGTAGTTCTGACACTGTGTTACTTGTAAATATTTAAAAGAACTTCAGGCTGATGAGGCTCCCTCCTCTTCAGGAGTGAAATGCATTCCTCAATACTCCAAGAAAAGTAAGTGTTTTTTCAAATATTTACAAGTAACACAGTGTCAGAGTCAGAACTACAACAGAGTTAATAAATATTGATTAGTAATAATAATTATGGAGTTAAAGTTACAGAGTATCCTCCAAAGTAAAGTTAGTATGTCAAGAAAAGTTATGTGTCCAATTTCAACATCAAGATATAAAGTTATCATAGAGTCATGACTGAGTTATCATTATTCATCAGTAATGAGACTGAGTGAATGGAAAATACTTAATACTGTCAAAGCCACTGAATCATTGAAACTAATTGAGTTAATAGTTTCGGTTGTTACATCATCATCAATCTATGGTCAACTGAAAGCAGAGAAAAGCTAAGACTGTTTTATTTTCTCTGCTGGAAGCTAACTGAAAATTGAGCTGCTCAATGTATAGTGTGGAAGAAGTCATTCAGGATTGGCCAACATCTGTTGGACAATGAAGGTTGAACTCTTGAGAATAGTTAATAGTCAGTCATAATTTTTACACTCAATATAGACTTCGAAGGCTTGCAAATTGAGTAGCTTAATGTATAGTGTGGACGAAGCCCTATACGATTGGCCAACAGCAGTTGACCAATGAGCATTGAACTCTACTGTGATTGGCCGAGACTGGACACGCCTAAAGTATTCCAAATATGGTCTTGAGAATCATTAATAGTCAGTCATAATTTTTACACTCAATATGGGCTTTGAAGGCTTGCAAATTGAGTAGCTGAATATATAGTGTGGATGAAGCCCTATAGGATTGGCCATCAGCTGTTGACCAATGAACGTTGAACTCCACTGTGATTGGCCGAGACTGGACACATCCAAAGTATTCCAAATATGGTCTTGAGAATCGTTAATAGTCAGTCATAATTTTTACACTCAATATAGACTTTGAAGGCTTGCAAATTGAGTAGCTGAATATATAGTGTGAATGAAGCCCTATACGATTGGCCATCAGCTGTTGGTCAATGAACGTTGAACTCTACTGTGATTGGCCGAGACTGGACATGCCTAAAGTATTCCAAATATGGTCTTGAGAATCGTTAATAGTCAGACATAATTTTTACACTCAATATGGGCTTTGAAGGCTTGCAAATTGAGTAGCTGAATATATAGTGTGGATGAAGCCCTATAGGATTGGCCATCAGCTGTTGACCAATGAACGTTGAACTCCACTGTGATTGGCCGAGACTGGACACACCCAAAGTATTCCAAATATGGTCTTGAGAATCGTTAATAGTCAGTCATAATTTTTACACTCAATATAGACTTTGAAGGCTTGCAAATTGAGTAGCTGAATATATAGTGTGAATGAAGCCCTATACGATTGGCCATCGGCTGTTGGTCAATGAACGTTGAACTCTACTGTGATTGGCCGAGACTGGACATGCCTAAAGTATTCCAAATATGGTCTTGAGAATCGTTAATAGTCAGTCATAATTTTTACACTCAATATGGGCTTTGAAGGCTTGCAAATTGAGTTGCTGAATGTATAGTGTGGATGAAGCCCTATACGATTGGCCATCAGCTGTTGGTCAATGAACGTTGAACTCTACTGTGATTGGCCGAGACTGGACATGCCCAAAGTATTACAAATATGGGCTTGAGAATCGTTAATAGTCAGTCATAATTTTTAAACTCAATATGGACTTTGAAGTTGGCTTGCAAATTGAGTAGCTAAATATATTGTGTGGATGAAGCCCTATACGATTGGCCATCAGCTGTTGACCAATGAACGTTGAACTCTACTGTGATTCGCCAAGATTGGAAACGCCCAAAGCATTCCAAATATGGTCTTGAGAATCGTTAATGGTCAGTCATAATTTTTACACTCAATAGGGACTTTGAAGGCTTGCAAATTGAATAGCTGAATATATAGTGTGGATGAAACCCTATATGATTGGCCATCGGCTGTTGACCAATGAACGTTGAACTCCACTGTGATTGGCCAAGATTGGAAACGCCCAAAGTATTCCAAATATGGTCTTGAGAATCGTTAATAGTCAGTCATAATTTTTACACTCAATATGGACTTTGAAGGCTTGCAAATTGAGTAGCTTAATGTATAGTGTGGATGAAACCCTATACGATTGGCCATCAGCTGTTGACCAAGGAACGTTGAACTCTACTGTGATTCGCCAAGATTGGAAACGCCCAAAGCATTCCAAATATGGTCTTGAAAATCGTTAATGGTCAGTCATAATTTTTACACTCAATAGGGACTTTGAAGGCTTGCAAATTGAGTAGCTGAATATATAGTGTGGATGAAACCCTATACGATTGGCCATCGGCTGTTGACCAATGAACGTTGAACTCTACTGTGATTCGCCAAGATTGGAAACGCCCAAAGTATTCCAAATATGATCATGAGAGTCGTTAATAGTCAGTCATAATTTTTACACTCAATATGGATTTTGAAGGCTTGTAGATTGAGTAGCTGAATATATAGTGAGGATGAAACCCTATACGATTGGCCATCAGCTGTTGACTAATGAACGTTGAACTCCACTGTGATTGGTCATAATTGGACACGCCCAAAGTATTCCAAATATGGTCCGTTAATAGTCACTATCCCTGTTTTCTTTTAATATGTATATCTACCACAACATCACCCTCACAACAACTCGAAAGATTATATTTTAATTAATCATGACCGTGTTATGAAGTGACTAGTTGAATTAACAAAGTTATCTATATATATAAAAGCGAAATGGCACTCACTGACTGACTGACTGACTGACTCACTTACTCACTTACTCACTCACTGACTCGCAGAACTAAAAATCTACCGGACCAAAACGTTCAAATTTGGTAGGTATGTTCAGTTGGCCCTTTAGAGGCGCACTAAGAAATCTTTTGGCAATATTTTAACTCTAAGGGTTGTTTTTAGGGTTTAAAGTTCGTCTTTCAGCATGTATATTCTTCTTCTCCCAATCTCTTAATTATAATTGAAATTTCCATATCATATGTTACTATAGAACTATAATCTAGATAGAGTACCTCTTCGAAACAGTTGTTAACTGGCTACTAAATTAATAATTTTGTCAGGTTGGCATTAAGTTGAGTAGACTTTGTTAGGTTGGCACAAAGTTGAAGATTTAAATGCATTTATCGCGGAAAAATTGATTGGGCACTGCTACTTCAATCCTGGGAATATTATATTAATAGCCGTCAGGCTTGCTTCGCTCGCCATATCCGTTTAGCCAGACGTTTAGTCTGGACCCCCGACTGGATTGTCCTAACATATGATAGAAATGCTCAAATGAAAAATGCAGGCGAGCGAAGCGAGCCTACTGATCTCATTCTTGGACGATACAGTCGGGGGTCCAGGGGGCGGAGCCCCTGGGTAGACGGATATGGCGAGCGAAGCGAGCCTGACGGCTAGTCAATTATATTTATAACAAAGTCAAAGTAACTTTAGTAATTCAAGTGAAGTTACACGTTAAGCAGCGTTTACACCAAAGTTAGTAACAAATTGTTAATAGCTTAATTATATTCTATTAGATTGAACATAACTTATCATACACATGATGAACATATGTGTTTGTCAAGTTCCGTTCAATCTAATATAATCTATAAGGATTAGGCTATTTACATATTGTTATTAACTTTGGTGTAAACGCGGCTTTAGGCAGTCAGTTTGCAGTTATCCTCTCTGTTATCAGTTATCAGTCAGTTTGCTAATAAATTAATTATAAAGATTGAGTGATGACTCTTAAATATTATCAGTCATCAGACTGATACTTATTAATTATCAAATTAGGATTGAAGCAGTTTTGCGATGAGAAGAGTTCTTGAATACAACACTTCTACATGACTGAATAATTAACCAACCATATAAATAAAAGCGAAATGGCACTCACTGACTGACTGACTGACTGACTCACTTACTCACTTACTCACTCACTGACTCGCAGAACTAAAAATCTACCGGACCAAAACGTTCAAATTTGGTAGGTATGTTCAGTTGGCCCTTTAGAGGCGCACTAAGAAATCTTTTGGCAATATTTTAACTCTAAGGGTTGTTTTTAAGGGTTTAAAGTTCGTCTTTCAGCATGTATATTCTTCTTCTCCCAATCTCTTAATTATAATTGAAATTTCCATATCATATGTTACTATAGAACTATAATCTAGATAGAGTACCTCTTCGAAACAGTTGTTAACTGGCTACTAAATTAATAATTTTGTCAGGTTGGCATTAAGTTGAGTAGACTTTGTTAGGTTGGCACAAAGTTGAAGATTTAAATGCATTTATCGCGGAAAAATTGATTGGGCACTGCTACTTCAATCCTGGGAATATTATATTAATAGCCGTCAGGCTTGCTTCGCTCGCCATATCCGTTTAGCCAGACGTTTAGTCTGGACCCCCGACTGGATTGTCCTAACATATGATAGAAATGCTCAAATGAAAAATGCAGGCGAGCGAAGCGAGCCTGCTGATCTCATTCTTGGACGATACAGTCGGGGGTCCAGGGGGCGGAGCCCCTGGGTAGACGGATATGGCGAGCGAAGCGAGCCTGACGGCTAGTCAATTATATTTATAACAAAGTCAAAGTAACTTTAGTAATTCAAGTGAAGTTACACGTTAAGCAGCGTTTACACCAAAGTTGTAACAAATTGTTAATAGCTTAATTATATTCTATTAGATTGAACATAACTTATCATACACATGATGAACATATGTGTTTGTCAAGTTCCGTTCAATCTAATATAATCTATAAGGATTAGGCTATTTACATATTGTTATTAACTTTGGTGTAAACGCGGCTTTAGGCAGTCAGTTTGCAGTTATCCTCTCTGTTATCAGTTATCAGTCAGTTTGCTAATAAATTAATTATAAAGATTGAGTGATGACTCTTAAATATTATCAGTCATCAGACTGATACTTATTAATTATCAAATTAGGATTGAAGCAGTTTTGCGATGAGAAGAGTTCTTGAATACAACACTTCTACATGACTGAATAATTAACCAACCATATAAATAACTGAATAAATCACTATCTTTCATCTCTCTTGCAAACTGGGAATATTTTTCCCTACAGATACCTTGAAAAGTGACCATTTGTGCACCGATTGCAGGCCACAAAGAATCACTTTTCCGCACTAGTGCGCAAAGTGAGTACTTTGCGTACTCCAGATTTGCAGCATGACAACGCAAAATAGTTAGTAGGTTATATGGAGCACCAGTGCCGCAAAATCAAAATGAAGTGGCTAACACTCATAGTGAGGCTCACGTTATAATAATATCAAGGACATGGTGTACAACAGTGGATGACAGCGACAGCACAGTGCCACATTCAGCACACAGCCGCCCCGCCATTCAAACACTACTACATTATTCAATTTTATTTATTAATAATAAAATTACTCAGAAAAACATTTTATGCATTTCAGGCAATTTTACCATAATTACTCACTTTTCATATTCAATGGTAACTGTAGGAAAATTTAATGTGAAATTCGTGCGCAAAGTTCCTCTAGCTGCTGCACTCAACAAACCGTGCAGCAAACTGTCATTTTGCGCACTAGTTGCACAAATAACTATTCAAAGAGAATACACTCCTACTTACGATTGTAAAGACTTCCCGCTACCCGATTTCCCATAACGGAATTGCAAATATGGTCCGTTAATAGTCACTATCCCTGTTTTCTTTTAATATGTATATCTACCACAACATCACCCTCACAACAACTCGAAAGATTATATTTTAATTAATCATGACCGTGTTATGAAGTGACTAGTTGAATTAACAAAGTTATCTATATATATAAAAGCGAAATGGCACTCACTGACTGACTGACTGACTGACTCACTTACTCACTTACTCACTCACTGACTCGCAGAACTAAAAATCTACCGGACCAAAAACGTTCAAATTTGGTAGGTATGTTCAGTTGGCCCTTTAGAGGCGCACTAAGAAATCTTTTGGCAATATTTTAACTCTAAGGGTTGTTTTTAAGGGTTTAAAGTTCGTCTTTCAGCATGTATATTCTTCTTCTCCCAATCTCTTAATTATAATTGAAATTTCCATATCATATGTTACTATAGAACTATAATCTAGATAGAGTACCTCTTCGAAACAGTTGTTAACTGGCTACTAAATTAATAATTTTGTCAGGTTGGCATTAAGTTGAGTAGACTTTGTTAGGTTGGCACAAAGTTGAAGATTTAAATGCATTTATCGCGGAAAAATTGATTGGGCACTGCTACTTCAATCCTGGGAATATTATATTAATAGCCGTCAGGCTTGCTTCGCTCGCCATATCCGTTTAGCCAGACGTTTAGTCTGGACCCCCGACTGGATTGTCCTAACATATGATAGAAATGCTCAAATGAAAAATGCAGGCGAGCGAAGCGAGCCTACTGATCTCATTCTTGGACGATACAGTCGGGGGTCCAGGGGGCGGAG
Organism: Nilaparvata lugens; assembly: GCF_014356525.2. Classification (NCBI taxonomy): domain Eukaryota; kingdom Metazoa; phylum Arthropoda; class Insecta; order Hemiptera; family Delphacidae; genus Nilaparvata; species Nilaparvata lugens. Next base: position 79,336,989 of record NC_052507.1, read on the forward strand.
CCCCCTGGGTAGACGGATATGGCGAGCGAAGCGAGCCTGACGGCTAGTCAATTATATTTATAACAAAGTCAAAGTAACTTTAGTAATTCAAGTGAAGTTACACGTTAAGCAGCGTTTACACCAAAGTTAGTAACAAATTGTTAATAGCTTAATTATATTCTATTAGATTGAACATAACTTATCATACACATGATGAACATATGTGTTTGTCAAGTTCCGTTCAATCTAATATAATCTATAAGGATTAGGCTATTTACATATTGTTATTAACTTTGGTGTAAACGCGGCTTTAGGCAGTCAGTTTGCAGTTATCCTCTCTGTTATCAGTTATCAGTCAGTTTGCTAATAAATTAATTATAAAGATTGAGTGATGACTCTTAAATATTATCAGTCATCAGACTGATACTTATTAATTATCAAATTAGGATTGAAGCAGTTTTGCGATGAGAAGAGTTCTTGAATACAACACTTCTACATGACTGAATAATTAACCAACCATATAAATAACTGAATAAATCACTATCTTTCATCTCTCTTGCAAACTGGGAATATTTTTCCCTACAGATACCTTGAAAAGTGACCATTTGTGCACCGATTGCAGGCCACAAAGAATCACTTTTCCGCACTAGTGCGCAAAGTGAGTACTTTGCGTACTCCAGATTTGCAGCATGACAACGCAAAATAGTTAGTAGGTTATATGGAGCACCAGTGCCGCAAAATCAAAATGAAGTGGCTAACACTCATAGTGAGGCTCACGTTATAATAATATCAAGGACATGGTGTACAACAGTGGATGACAGCGACAGCACAGTGCCACATTCAGCACACAGCCGCCCCGCCATTCAAACACTACTACATTATTCAATTTTATTTATTAATAATAAAATTACTCAGAAAAACATTTTATGCATTTCAGGCAATTTTACCCATAATTACTCACTTTTCATATTCAATGGTAACTGTAGGAAAAATTTAATGTGAAATTCGTGCGCAAAGTTCCTCTAGCTGCTGCACTCAACAAACCGTGCAGCAAACTGTCATTTTGCGCACTAGTTGCACAAATAACTATTCAAAGAGAATACACTCCTACTTACGATTGTAAAGACTTCCCGCTACCCGATTTCCCATAACGGAATTGCAACAATTTCATAACAATTATCGTGGCACCGAGCTTGGCTCGTGATTTTTTTAAATAGATAAACAGAACACAATTCTCTAAAATGATCGTGTTTATATATAAGTCATCTTATGAATTTCGGGGATGCGATATTTTGATTTTTCACATTCTCACTTTTTTACTATCTCTGTTGTAGTTCTGACTGTGACACTGTGTTAATTGTAAATATTTGAAAGAAATTCAATCTGATGAGGCTACCTCCTCTTCAGGAGTGAAATGCATTCCTCAATACTCCAAGAAAAATAAGCGTTTTTTTCAAATATTTACGAGGAAAAGTAATAATTAATTATGGAGTATTGGATCAAAATAATAATAATTAATCAAAAATATTGAAATTAATGTTGCTTTTCATGACGAAACACTGTTATAATAACTCTGTTGTAGTTCAGACACTGTAAATATTCGAAAGAACTTCAGGCTGATGAAGCTCCTCCTCAGGAGTGAAATGCATTCCTCAATTCTCCAAGAAAAGTAAGTGTTTCTTCAAATATTTACAAGTAATACAGTGTCAGAGTCAGAACTACAACAGAGTTGATAAATATTGATTAGTAATAATAATCAAAGTATTTTTATTTATTGATAAACAGAACACAATTCTCTAAAATGATCGTGTTTATAATATATAAGTCATCTTATGAATTTCGGGGATGCGAAATTTTGATTTTTCACATACTTCAATGACTTACTTCTTTACTATCTTCAGTTGTTTCAGCCAAGGATGTATCATCTTTTTGATGTCGTTCAGCGAGTTTTTTCAAGGATGAGACCTAGAGCAATCGAATCTTCATATCATAAAGCTACTATGTTCCAAATTTCGTGAAAATCGTTAGAGCCGTTTTCGAGATCCGTTGAACATAAATAACCAGTTATAAAAATAGCCATATATAAAAATAACCAGATATATAAATTGATACAGAAATTGCTCGCTTAATATAATAGGATTACTCATTCTGCCATTTTATTTTTATCATCTGTAATTATTTGTTGCGTGAAGCCACAGAGTTTGAGCGGAGCTCAATTGGAATGCAGAATGTCAAGTTCAGGCTCAGTCCTGTAAATGCATTTTAGTGTTATAAAAGCAGTGAAGAAAGATAGGAGAAGAGCGTTGCTGATTCTCTGCCTTGTAACTGCCTTATGTATATGGATAGAAATAGACATAAGGATTGTCTTTTTTCTTTAGGGCTACTTTTAATATGAATAAAAATATAAATATCAGCTCCCTTTTAAATTATTTTATCACATGTTTCGGACATTAAAGCCATTTTTTAATAATTTGATAGGGTACTGAGATGCATATTTTTATTCATAGACATAAGGACTATGGTCTATGGATAGACATAGATATAAGGACATAGACATTGTCATATGAAGATAGCTGATACGGGTATATCTCATGTAATATCACTCTTCCATGATATAATAATAATAATAATAATAATAATAATAATAATATAATAATAATAATAATAATAATAATAATTTCAATTTCAATTTCAATTTCAATTTCAATTTATTTCATTTAAAGTTACATAGTATCATATACATACAGTGTTTTTTCTCCTCTAGCTTAGAGCTAATTGAGGAGTATTCAAATATCATACTACATCAAAATAGTTACCGTATACATTCTATAAATACTACAAATAAAAATTTTTGTAAAGTGTTCAATAAACTAAATTGGAAGTCTATTATAGTTTCTATCTGGGATTTGATATTAAAGTTCTAATTTCTACCACTTGAATCACAACATTAGTCACTCTATATTCTACTAAATCGGTGATCAACCTTGCAGACATTATTGTCTCTTGCATTTAGGTGGCTTTGAACAGCTGACTAGCTGAACCAACATGCACATCAACAATATTACAATACACACACAGTCATAGATTCAAGATTCAAGATTCAAGATTTCTTTATTGCGAAAAACATCTATATACAAATGCATAGCATCGTCATAATAAATTTAACATGGTAAATAAAAAGTATTTACATTCATAGAAATAAAAATTCAAACACAAGCATACAAACATCAAACAAAATACCCTCAAATTAGAAACTCCTCTTTTCTATATGGACATATTTCTATCAACATCTTTTTCATGGCTCTTTTAAAATTACCAACTTCTAGCTCTTTTAAATGTGCAGGAAGCTTATTATAAGCTCTTATACCGAACTCCTTAAAACAGTTCAATGTATTTGCATAATTGCACTGGTTCACTCTAAGCGATTCAGAATTTCTAGTGTAATGATTGTGAACGTTGCTATTTACAGAAATACTTGCTAAATTAATTTTTACATACATAAGACATTCAAGAATGTAAATAGCTGGTACTGTCAAAATCTTGAATTTTTTAAATAAATCTACACAGTGAAAACGGCTATTCACATTAGCAATGACCCTTACTGCTCGTTTCTGTAACACAAATAGTTTATTTACATTCGTATCATTACCCCAGGCAACAACACCATAATACAAATGGGAATGAAGATAAGCAAAATACACTGAAATTAAAACACTCTTATCAACAATGAACTTTAATCTATTTAACATAAAAATTCCCTTCGACAGTTTGCCACATAATATTTTGATGTGTAAGCCCCATTTTAAATTGCTTTGAACTGTAATACCGAGAAACTTTGCATTGTCAGGTTGCAATCTAAATCCAAATTCCAAAAGTTGAGTTTTGTCCTTATTAAGACACAATGAATTAGAAGCTGTCCAATCTTCAATTATTTCCTTAACCGTATGTAAGCTACCAGAAAGACCATTATTTTTCATTTGAACAGCTAAATCATCAGCAAACATAAATGGTTCTACATTTTTACAACTGATTGCTGCAGGAAGATCATTAACATATATAATGAAGAGGATAGGACCTAGTGTGGAACCCTGTGGAACACCTGATAACACTTTTAAATAATTAGAAAAACAGCCATCATAAAAAACAGATTGGAATCTATCACTCAAGTAAGAGGCAATTAAATTGGTTGACATGTCATCAAAACCATAGAATTTGAGCTTTTGTAATAAGATGGGATGAGATATTGTATCAAAAGCTCGGCTCATGTCATAGAAGCTGCCTAGTAGATTACACTTCTCATCAATAGAATAGATACAGTTTTCCATGAATTCAGATATAGCTGTATTTGTGCTTCTATTAGGTCTGAACCCAAATTGACTATCGGAGAACAATGAGTTATTTTCAAAAAACTCAACAATCTGACAATACAAAATTACCTCAAAGATTTTAGAAATAACTGGAATGATAGAAATCGGTCTAAAATTATTATACTCACTTGCAGAACCTTTCTTGAAAAGAGGAATTATTTTGACAATTTTTAAGCAATTAGGAAAAACGCCATCAAGAATACAATCATTAAACAGAGAGCACAGAACTTCACAAATATGGGGAGAAGCCAGTTTCAACAAGTAAGAATTCAAGCAATACACATCAAGACAAGCACTATTCTTTAAGGATAGTATTACACTATGAACCTGCTCAACACTAGTAAGATGAAAAGAGAAAGAGGGTTTTGAAGAGTTTGGCATTGAATTTTTGTAATTGTTATACAAAAACATAACCTATCCTCCAAAAAAACATTTATTATACTACAAACTGTAATATACACTCTCTTAATCATTTTCAACTGCTTCTAAAGCACTTTTTTGTTTACAATATTAAAATTATTCTTATTTATTTATTCATCCATAGTTTTTTCTTTTCCATTTCCCATTGTACAGTGCAGTTTATTATTGTCTACTATGTGCAAACTAACCAATCTACTAACTAACCTATTAGAATATTAACAATAATCTTCAACATATCTTTTCATTCAAACAATTCCTATAAAATAATTCTTAAGTTTAGTTTTTATTTCATTTCTTTGTAAATTTTTCAATTCTGGTGGCAAATCGTTCAACAGGTAAGGGATTCTGTATTTTAATAGGTTCTTACCATAATTATTATTATAACGCTGTGCTCTAAATAGCCTATTTCTCAAACCATAATTTATTTCGTTTATTTCCCTTAATTCATCTTCAAAATAATGTCTGGACAAATCAGTGTATTTTGCGAGAGATTCTGGTGTCATAATACCCAATATTTCAAGCTCGACTCCATTAAATAATGTATTTGCTACTCTTCTAACTACATCATACAACGGCTGTCTCAAATACACTGGTGCTAAACTATGAATTGTAATACCATAGAATATTATACTTTGAATCATAGAGAAATAGATAATTCTTTTAATATTTATTGGAAAACAGTGGCTAATTCTAGAGCATTTGTATAAAGCAGCTTTCATAATTCGCAGCATCCTATTATTGTGTGAATTGAATTTCATGTCTGCATCAAAAACAACTCCTAGATGCTTAATATTCTCACTGAATTCCAAATGCTGACACCTGCATGTGTTTCTCAAATTATTATATCTTAGACATTCTGCTTTATGGCAAATTAATTTATAATTGTACAAACCTACGTTAATTCTAGGATTTCTAAATATAATTACCTTTGTTTTCTGTGAATTTATCTTGATACCGTTGTTGAAAAAATATTTATTAGCCAAATTGAGATCCTCTTGCATGTATCTTATGCCCATTATTAGATCAGTGTGTGTCATATATAGCAGGTTGTCATCTGCATACTGCAGCACCTTACTTTTGAAACTGAGACTAGCTAGATCGTTTACATACAGATTAAATAGAACAGGAGACAAAATGCTGCCTGAATAAGTCCACAGGATTGATTATAATCGGTACTAATATTCACCTATACTAACATGTATTTTTCCATTTTCAAAATAGTTTTCAAACAAGTTGAATAGCTTTCCACGAATACCTATTCTATTGATTTTTTGTAGCATTATTTTATAATTAACCAAATCATATGCTTTTGTCAAATCTGTTGCAACAGTTATGACAAATTTATTGTCATTTAAAGCTTCAAATATATTTTCTGTTAGTTTTCTAATAAATCTATTGTTGATTTTTTTGGAATAACCCATATTGAGCATCATTTATTATGTTCTGATTGATCAGGTATTGATTCAATTGCATACAGATGAAATGTTCTAGAATTTTCATAATTACTGAGATTGATCCTATTGGCCTATAAGAACCTACATTTTTCTTTGTTCCATTCTTGAAAATTGGTCTGAGATGTGTTATTTTTAGACGCTGAGGTATTTTTCCTGTTTCAATTATCCTATTAATCAAATGCATCAGGATCAGCTTTAGATAGAAAATGTTATTTATTATATCTTTTGGCCTAATTTTGTCAGGTCCTGCAGATGATCTATTGTTTAGTTTGTTAATGATACTATAAAGTTGATGTTCTTTCATTTTTTTAAAATTCATACTCATCCTATCCCCTATTGTATAGTTACCTTCTTTTAAATGTGGTATTATATCAAAGTGTTGCCCGTTCATTTCTGTTGTAATTTCTTCTATTTTTTCTTTAAAGCTGTTTTTAAATTTCTCTGTTAGGTTCATAATTTGATGATCTTCATTGATATTGAAATTTAACTTAATTGATTCCTTTAGAGACGGCCTATTCTTCTTATTTATAAAATGATTGATTATTTCCCAAATTTTCTTAGTATTGTTGGAGTTATCATTGAAAGCCCTATAATAGTATTTCCTTTTCTCATTACGAATCATGTCTGTTAACTTATTTCTAATAACTTATAATAATAAGTAAACTTAAATAAAAATAATAAGTAAACTATAATAAAAAGTAAACTTATAATAATAATAATAATAATAATAATAATAATAATAATAATAATAATAATAATAATAATATAATAATAATAATAATTAATATGGCTGGTAGCCATACCAGCAGATGAAAATTGTCAAAGAACAAGAGGTGAGAAATTGAGGAAGTATCAAGAGCTAGCATTTGAGCTCAAAGATTGTATGGCTCAATAATGTTAGAATAATCCCAATCGTAATATCTGTGAATGGTCTGGTTCTTAATTCAACAGTGGAGAGCTGTAAGGCTATTGATGTCTCAGAAACTCTGGTAGGGAAAATGCAGAAGTCTGTTCTGCTTGATACAGCTCGCATAGTACGCCAAACGCTCCAACATATTTGGTAAAATACTCCATCAATAATAGAAAATAATGCCAAGAGGTTGCATAAATTTTGCCCCTCTTCGCATAAGCTATCCGCAACTGCGTGAAAAAGAGAATAATAATAATAATAATAATAATAATAATAATAATAATAATAATAATAATAATAATAATAATAAAAAAAAATAATAATAATGTCGAGTGACCTGGCAGGCTCAGGTCTGGTGTCAGAGTTTTCAGGTCGCAACTGATCAATTTCAGGGCCTCTGACATGACCTAACGACTGCTTTTTAGGCAGCCGGGACCGACGGCTTAACGTGTCCATCCGAAACACGGTATATGGACATATCACAACCAGTATTTTAGTTCATCACTTTCGCATGGTTGATTCAGACTTGAAACTTTTCTGTCGTCATGCAGCAGGGTAATAATCGGTGAGAGAAATTAACTAAAGATTGAAGACGAATAAGAGTGACGGCAGAGAAAGAAAGGTTATAAGTTGAAAGCGTCGGTAATTCGAGTTGTAGGATGCCATCTGTCTGATGGGGTGGTAGTGTCAGTTAAGTACGCTGAATTAACGTTCAAATTGGACTTGCTCGACGTGAGGACGTGAAGATGGTGAAGAGGGGAAAGAGAGAGGGTTGTGAGAGGGTGAGGAGAGGGAGAAGTGAGAGGAAGGAGTGATGGAGGAGAAAAAGGGAGGAGAAAGAGGGAGGAGTGTTTGAGGAGAGTGATGGTGGAGAGAGGGAGGAGAAAGGAAAAGAAAATAATGTGCAGGCTAGAAAGAGTGGCGTCACTGGACTGCTGAGAGTGACAGAGAAGGATGATAAGCAATGAAAGAGAAAAAGGTGTCATGAGGAAGAGGTATTATTGCATTCATCTTGGTACTACGACAAGTAGAAGAAGAACAAACGCAAGAGAGAGATGAACTATGTATTTGATATAAAAAGGAAACGAGATAGATTGACCAGGAGTGACCAAGCGGAATGTTCGTGCGAGCTTAGTTTGTTGACTTGGCATACTCCGTGTGTTTTTTCTAAGGCATGGTTGAATCTTATTGGTTGAATCGCGGGGGTCCTGTCATTTAGGAGGAAACTGGTCTTCGTTAGAAGACAGTGTGTCTTTATGTTAATTGGAGCCACCAACAATAAGCACTGGTGATCAATCTATTGGTCGTGCTATTCGAATGTTATTCTATTTGGAGGGTTGTTCTCAATCAGTAGATACATCGATAAGATGAACAATCTAATGAGAGGCTCTTGTAATCATCGACCAAGCGAAGTGAGGTCTAAGAATCAAGTCGAGTTGGCATTTCTCTTAATGTTTGAATGTTTAAATGTTTGAATGTTTGAATGTTTGAATGTTTGAATGTTTGAATGTTTGAATGTTTGAATGTTTGAATGTTTGAATGTTTGAATGTTTGAATGTTTGAATGTTTGAATGTTTGAATGTTTGAATGTTTGAATGTTTGAATGTTTGAATGTTTGAATGTTTGAATGTTTGAATGTTAAAATGCTTATATGTTTATATGTTGCGCATTTACAGCGAAACACGGTAATAGATTTTCATGAGATTTGACAGGTTTGTTCCTTTTTTGATTGCTCGTCGACGTATATACAAGGTTTTCGGAAATTTTGCATTTCAAGAATAATATAAAAGGAAAAAGGATCCTCCTTCATACGCCAATATTAGAGTAAAAATCAGACTATAGAATTATTCATTATAAATCAGCTGACAAGTGATTACACAGATGTGTGGAGAAGCCAGTCTATTACTGTATTTGTATAAGGTCTATAGTTTCAATCAAAGACATTAAAGAGGTATGCATCTTTAAGCTGGGTTTACAGCAAAGTTATTAACAAAATGGTTATAACTTAATCCTTATAGATTCTATTAGATTGAACGGAAGTTGACAAACACATATGTTCATCATGTGTATGATAAGTTATGTCATAGCCACCTCTAATACAAGGCCGCGGCCTACGATATTGCAACGTCGCAGTGTAGACCTAGAATCTAATATATGATTGGTGAAAAAGATTTTTAAAAATACCAGCTGATCTTTTTCACCAATCATGTATTAGATTGTAGGCCTACACTGCGACGTTGCAACATCGTAGGCCGCGGCCTTGTATTAGAGGTGGCTATGGTTATGTTCAATCTAATATAATCTAAATGGATTGAGTTATTAACATTAATTTTTAATAAATTTGGTGTAATCGCAGCTTTGAGGTCTTTGGTTTCAATATTTTGTTCTGCAGTCATGGTATTATTATGCGTGCCCATCAGTATCAATATTCTCACATTCGAAAAAAACTAATTTAATAGGTGAATAAAAATAAACAAATGAACTAAATAATGCTGGAGAAATTATAATATTTTCAATTCTAGAAAATTAATTTTCATCAGATAGAAAGATCATCACGGAACTGGATGAATTATATCATATGAAATACAAATTCAAACGTGAACTGAGTTTGTTAACATTTAAAACAGTTGCCATCTGGTACTTGTGGATGAGAATACTGCGTGAGGTCTACTGTTCACGGAACTACTAGTAGATACGGCGATAAGATGAACAATCTAATGAGAGGCTCTTGTGATCATTGGGGCCGTTTGCACAGTCAAAGATTAAACTAAACTTAATCAGCTGGTGGCTTGAACTCAAAATGAGCCACATGATAACGAACGAGACTTGATAACGATTCAATCCAGTTTCAATCCAATAAAATTTGGTTTATACTGTCACTGTGTATAGAAGACGCTCTGATCTGCAATGCGACGTGATCATTACATAAAGTAACACAAGTCTAGTGGGTGATACTGTAGAACTAGTAGTTCTGTGAACAGTAGACCTCACGCAGTATTCTCATCCACAAGAGTACCTGATTGAAACTATAGACCTTATGGAAATACAGCAATAGACTGGCTTCTCCACAAATCTGTGTAATCACTTGTCAGCTGATTTATGATGAATAATTCTATAGTCTGATTTTTACTCTAATATTAGCGTATGAAGGAGGCTTCTTTTCCCTTTTATATCATCCTTGAAATGCAAAAATTTCAAAAACCTTGTATATACGTCGACGCGCAATCAAAAAAGGAATATACATGTCAAATTTCATGAAAATCTATTACCGCGTTTCGCCGTAAATGCGCAACATATAAACATTTAAACATTAAGAGAAATGCCAAACCGTCGACTTGAATCTTAGACCTCACTTCGCTCGGTCAACTATACTTGTAGCATATACAACGGTAGTTTATGGTCTTGCCAATTTATCTTGAATTTTTTATAAATTGATGAGTTGTATTTTTCGAATTCTGAAACCGGTAAAACAAATTCAAGTAGTTTATTTTGAAATTATGTCTGATTGTGTGAAAAATATGAAATAGAATTTTCAATTTCATTTGAGTGGCACTCTATAGGTGCGTACAGATATACGCGCCGCGAACATGAGCAAAATTCACTTTTAATCAGCTGACTATATCTGTATTTTTACAGAGACGGTAATATACAGATATAAAAAGCTTGGCATCAGCTGATTAAAAGTGAATTGCTCATGTTCGCGGCGCGTAAATCTGTACGCACCTTATGACTCATGTCAACTGAATGTGCTCTTTTCTTTTCATTTCCAGCACAGTTTGTGTGATTTATTGTTTATACAATATTTGTGTTATATACATGCTGTTTGTACATATTCTTTTTGAAAATAAATCAATTTTGAATAATAAAATTTCAAAAGAAATATAGTTTTCCAGTTGCTACATACATTGAATATCTACGTAGAATATGAATATATAAAATAGAAGATTTTCCGGAAAAACTTTACTAGTAAACTAGATTGAATGATTGAATAAATGAATTCCCAAAAACTCAAAACATATCTCATGATCTTCAAATTCATTGGAATATTTTGAATGCGTAGATGATTTTTTGAAGATTAGAGAAATTATTACTTTGTTTTCTCTTTGATTTGAATTCCCAAAAACTCAAATATTTCTCATGAACTTCAATTTATTGGAATATTTTGAATGCGTAGATGATTCTTTGTCAGATGATTCTTCATCTTACCTCTTGCGTGCTAATCTCGAGAAACTTGAAGTTTATTGGTTTATATCTTTTCTAAAGAAGGAATGCTTGCAGGTGCTTCCGTTTATAGGATTACTCACTCAAAGGTTTTTCTCTTACGAAAGCTTTCAACCTTACAAGTGATTTTTGCAAATCGGTTTATTTTTAAATCAATTCACTAAGTTACTTTACAAAATCTCTAGTTGTGTAGCTTGAAAAGTAATTTCATTTTAGGTTGAGTCAAACTAGGAACTACTCAAGTACTTATTCAATAATAGCATTTGTATTCTCGGAAGTCGAATACAAACAGTTTTCCTCATCAACAAACTGTAAATTTAGTTTATTGATATAGAATTGGAGGTTGCTATTTTCTTTTCTAACATTGACATTCACTATAGTCCAATTCCATCTGTAGGTCTGTAATCTGTAGGTCTGTAATCTGTAGGTCTGTATTCTGTAGGTCTGTAATCTGTAGGTCTGTAATCTATAGGTCTGTAATCTGTAGGTCTGTAATCTGTAGGTCTGTAATCTGTAGGTCTGTAATCTGTAGGTCTGTAATCTGTAGGTCTGTAATCTGTAGGTCTGTAATCTATAGTCTGTAATCTGTAGGTCTGTAATCTGTAGGTCTGTAATCTGTAGGTCTGTAATCTATAGGTCTGTAATCTGTAGGTCTGTAATCTATAGGTCTGTAATCAGTAGGTCTGTAATCTGTAGGTCTGTAATCTGTAGGTCTGTAATCTGTAGGTCTGTATTCTGTAGGTCTGTAATCTGTAGGTCTGTAATCTATAGGTCTGTAATCTGTAGGTCTGTATTCTGTAGGTCTGTAATCTGTAGGTCTGTAATCTGTAGGTCTGTATTCTGTAGGTCTGTAATCTGTGGGTCTGTAATCTGTAGGTCTGTAATCTATAGGTCTGTAATCTGTAGGTCTGTAATCTATAGGTCTGTAATCTGTAGGTCTGTAATCTGTAGGTCTGTAATCTGTAGGTCTGTATTCTGTAGGTCTGTAATCTGTAGGTCTGTATTCTGTAGGTCTGTAATCTGTAGGTCTGTAATCTGTAGGTCTGTAATCTGTAGGTCTGTAATCTGTAGGTCTGTAATCTGTAGGTCTGTATTCTGTAGGTCTGTAATCTGTAGGTCTGTAATCTGTAGGTCTGTAATCTATAGGTCTGTAATCTGTAGGTCTGTAATCTGTAGGTCTGTAATCTGTAGGTCTGTAATCTATAGGTCTGTAATCTGTAGGTCTGTGATCTGTAGGTCTGTGATCTGTAGGTCTGTAATCTGTAGGTCTGTAATCTGTAGGTCTGTAATCTGTAGTTCTGTAATCTGTAGTTCTGTAATCTGAAGGTCTGTAATCTGTAGGTCTGTAATCTGTAGGTCTGTAATCTGTAGGTCTGTATTCTGTAGGTCTGTAGTCTGTAGTCCGTGGGTAAGGAGTCTATAAGTCTGTTTGAAGATACATTAAGATTTGTAGGGGAATTATTGAACTGAATGGAAGAAACAGTTTATAAAATAATATCTGGATTATGTTGTAATAATGATTATTATTCATGAAATAATAGAAAGAAATGAATTTTAAAATCAATGAAAACCATGCAGCCATCATCATAACATGTTCCTCAATCATTTCCAGATACTATTAAATTTGCATATGATCTTTATAGTTTGAAAAGTCAGTTTGAAGGAGGCGATAGAGTGAGAGCGAATGAAGGAGCGAGATGAAATTCAAAGCGGAAACTCGACACAGTATAGGCTTTATGTGTGGCGGGATTTTTGGAATAGTTTAGCAACATTTTTCTTTGTAATCTTCCAAGTAGATGAAAAGCACGCTCAACGCTCTCTGTTCGGAGATTGTGGTAGAAATTCCGTTCAGCTCGGAAAATGTTGGCTGTGAAGTTTCCTTGAATTTTCTTTGGATAGCGCAGCGTTTTTTCTAGAATATTATGGTGACGTGTTTGTTAATGGTTATCTTCTAACCTGTAAAGATATGTTGTGCATTGCAACCATTAACAACAAACCAATGGAACAACTTTGTTTCGCAATAAACATACAGATCTCTCTTGTGCAAAGTAAGTAAGTGCAAAGGAAAGGTCAATAATACAGATCTCTCTCAGAGAGTATAGAATGTACTGATCTCTCGTGTACAGGTCAATATAAATATAAATAAATAGCAATTCTACTATATACTTCTCTATCCAATCTTTTCTATACTTTTCTACTATACTCTTCTATAAATACTTTTCTACTATGTACATTCTATCCTCAATGATCTCCCTTGTACAGGTCAAAATAGATATAACTAAATAGCAATTCCACTATATACTTTTCTGCCTATATTGTTTTGCCTCATGTCATAGAATAAAGCAATCTTGAAGTATCAGATCTTGAAACAATTTTCAAGTTTTCTCTGCTTATGCACATATCTGAGAGTGAATTCATTCTGCCGCCCTTTATTATATAGAGAAAATATTTCTCTATCTTGGAATGAATGATGGAAAGTACTCTGAAAAACCAAGAACATACTCCAAATTGAATTCAGTTTTTATGGTAAACAACAAATCTAGATTGTCAACCTCACTCTGGATTATTCTAAACGAGTCAAGAATATAGCACAATTTCAATTCAGATCTTATCTTGTATTATATTATATCAAATCTAGGTTACTAACCTCACGCTTGCATACTCTAAAAGAACCAAGAACATACTCCAAATTGAATTCCGTTTTGATAATAAACATCAAATCTAGACTGCCAACCTCACTCTGGATTATTCTACACAAGCCAAGAACATAGCTCAATTTAAATTCAGATCTTATATTATATATGAAATCTAGGTTACTAACCTCACGCTTGCATACTCTAAAAGAACCAAGAACACACTCCAAATTGAATTTAGTTCTTGTAGTGAACATCAAATCTAGATTGCCAACCTCACTCTAGATTACTCTAAAAGAACCAAGAACATAGCCCAATTTCAATCCATATCTTGTATTATATTATATCAAATCAAGGTTAGTAACCTCACGCTTGCATACTCTAAAAAACCCAATAACATACTCCAAATTGAATTCAGTTCTTGTAGTGAACATCAAATCTAGATTGTCAACCTCACTCTGGATCACTCTGAAAGAACCAAGAACATAGCCCAACTTTAATCCAGATCTTGTATTATATATCAAATCTAAGTTACTAACCTTACGCTTGCATACTCTAAAAGAACCAAGAACATACTCCAAATTGAATTCAGTTCTTGCAGTGAACATCAAATCTAGATTGCCAACATCACTCTGGATCACTCTTAAAGAACCAAGAACATATCCCAATTTCAATCCAGATCTTGTATTATATTATATCAAATCTAGGTAAGTAACCTCACGCTTGATTACTCTAAAAGAACCAAGAACATAGACCAATTTTAATCCAGATCTTGTATTATATTATATCAAATCTAGGTTACTAACCTCACGCTTGCATACTTTGAAATAACTAAAGAACAAGTAAAGAAAAGAGCAAGAGCATACCTCAAATTTAATTCAGTAGCCCACTTGAAGTAAACATCAAATCTAGATTGCAAACTCCAGTTGCTGTGCAACCGGAAGAAAACTATCATAAATCATTCCTTCTTTTTCAGTGCTTTCAAAACCCATTTCCTGTAAAATCATCATTACGCTACACATGGATCATTGCCATCTTGTCTGTTACACCAATTCAACACCCACAATGAGAAGAGCTCGAGAGTTTCTTGTTTTATCACGTTAATAGAACATAATATCAGTAATGGTCAGTTCGCGTGGATTGTTCGACAGTTATCAAACGTTATTTCATGATAGTGCTCTGATCTCACGGACCAGGCGCCAGTTTTAGGCAGAAAAACGGATGAAAAGGATCCGACGTGAACAATATTATGGTATTATCTTTTTGGTAAACATGGTTTCAGTTTCCAGACTACAATTTGGTTTCGAAAATAATCTTTGTGTGTTTCGAATTGTAAATTCAGTGTGTAACTGAAGAATGTTGAATTGACACATAACCTAGCTACATTTGGACTGTTGTATAAATTAGAATCGGAACCATTTTAGGCTTATAAGCCTGTGGTACTTTTCTGTAAATTGTGTGATTCTGAATGATTGAATAAATAAATAAATAAACTCCGTGCACAGTTGATCTCTGTGGTGTTACACACTACTGGCTCGAGATGATAAGAAGTATTTGTAAAAGTTTGTGGAGAATTGATTAGGGATTTTTTTCGATAATTTGAAACTCAAATTTTACTGTCAATGAGGGGTGGGATTACAATATTGGCTTTGAAAATAAACTTCGTGCCTTATTGATCTCTGTGGTGGTGTCATACTACCGACTCAAGATCATATGAAATATTTGTAAAAGTTTGTGGAGAATTGATTAGGGACTTTTTCGATAATTTGAAACTCATATGTCAATGTCAATGAGTGGTAGGATTGTGATAACATTATCGTTGGGTCTAGTCAATAAGCCTCTACATTTTTTTAAATGTATGAATTCTTGGCCACTTTTTTTGTATTTATGAAATAGAATTATAGTACCCTTAAAAAATTAATAAAACCTGACGATGGTGTGATCACCGAAACTAGTAGTTGCATTATAATTTGTATTGTTTCTTAATATTTTAATTATTTTTTAACGGTACTATAATTCTATTTTATAAAGCCTCTGCATATTCAATTCCAGGCAATTTACTGGCCACGCTTACTTGATGTAGCGGTCAGTTAATTTCCAAAAAGTGTTTGTGAAATTTCTCTTTGTTTTGGTAGGAATAAAATACATTATTAATTCGTTATTGCGAATCCATTATCAATCTCCTCAAATGAAATCATGCATTTGATTCAAATTTCTGAAATAATTTTCAATTCGAATATCAATGAAAGACCTTTTCCGATAAGGCTTGTTATAAGAAATGAGGAAGTCTTCAAAATCACTTAACCTACCACATATAAAAATTCTATACTCATTCCATTCATTTTTTTATTCCATACACAGTGATTGGTGTGATGTTATGATATGAAATTCATTACGAAAATGTAAAGATGTAGTCGAATATCGCTAATTCGTTTAGAAAAAACGACGTAATTGATGAGTTGTATTTTTCGAATTCTGAAACCGGTAAAACAAATTCAAGTAGTTTATTTTGAAATTATGTCTGATTGTGTGAAAAATATGAAATAGAATTTTCAATTTCATTCGAGTGGCACTCTACAGGTGCGTACAGATTAGTGCGCCGCGAACATGAGCAATTCACTTTTAATCAGCTGACTATATCTGTATTTTTACAGAAACGGTAAGATACCGATATAAAAGCTTGGCATCAGCTGATTAAAAGTGAATTGCTCATGTTTGCGGCGCGTAAATCTGTACGCACCTTTATGGTGACATCTTCAGTTAGTTATTTCACTAGTTTACTTTCACTGTAGTAGACTGTAGGTTAGTGTTTCCTTTTCCATTACAGTATTTACTTTTTGATAAGAATGTTTCCTCTTAACACAATGCTTTCCTCTCTTAATTACTGTATAGCTGATAGAGTGTTGAAGAGTGATCCAGAAATATAATTATCATGTAAACATCGTAGGGAACCATGCGAATTGTATTAACTCCTCAAGAAAAGAATATCTTGAAGATTGTTTGAATATAGCTCGATAGAAATTTGAAGAGTCCCTCCTCACAGTCTCGAACTCGTCGACGTTGCCAAATCGTCGGGTGTAACAAAATTTCAAGTATTTCTCATTCATAATCATCTGTGGACGCAACGATGATAAACTCTTATTTGGCAACGTTGCATGTATTTTCATCCGTCTAATTTCGGTTGACTATGATATTATTTATTCCTCCTATTGATGCTTACAATGTCATTCTCAATAATGAATGATTGGGGAAGGAACAACAGGCTTAAAGCCCAAAACTGGTCCTTCCCCAAATTAGATAGATATTGTCCAAAAATAGGTTATGTTTACACTTTTTATTTGTCCAATTATAAAGCTGCGATTAGACCAAAGTTATTAACAAAATGTTAATAACCCAATCCTTATAGATTATATTCGATTGAACATAACTTATCATACACATGATGAAGATGTGTGTTTGTCAACTTCCGTTCAATCTAATAGAATCTATGAGGATAAAAATATTAACATTTTGTTAATAACTTTGGTGTAAACCCAGCTTAAGTCCAAAATATATATGAACTAGGAATTTAGAATTTAGAAAAGTTGAAAACCAAATTTAATAGAATACTGAACTAAATCATCACTGATAACCGAAAAATACTGAATTAATAATTTGAATTTTAAAAACTTGAAAAGAAACCTCTTCATGTAGATGAAGATTCTATTCTATCAACAGAGACAATAGAATATCTGTCCAATAGTATTCGTTTTTCTATGCTATCAAGTGGATCTCTGTAGAAATACTAAAAAATCTGGTGTGGCGCACTCACACAGCTTTCCTTGCCGTTATGAGAATTGATCACGTGACGCTACTGTTCCCGCGCATCTCAATTCTACTATTCGAAGATTTGAGCCAGCTGGTGACAGGACAATAACGCTGGAGACACACAAGGTCTGCTATCTCTTCATAGCGAATGATTTAATAGAATCAACAGTTGCCAACCGTTTGCGATAATTGAATAATCAATCAAATTTTCTCAAATTTCAAGCTTATTTTCAATTTCAGGTGAAAATGTTACTGAACATTAATTGTAGAGATTCTCATGCTCAATCTCTTCCACTCAAAATTTCTTGTTTAAATTGTATCTGAAGCCTGATAATTGAGAATCTAAAATCAAACTTTGCATAGATGAAGCGAAGCTCCTGAAATTTCTACAGATATGGGACTTGCGGCAGTTGATAGAGCTTATCGATGACTATTCTAGGTATAACTTTAATCAAAATCGTTGGAGCCGTTTTCGAGAAAATCGCGAAAAACCCTGTTTTTGACAACATTTTCGACATTTTAGCCGCCATCTTAAATCGCATTCGATCGGATTTGTTCGTGTCGGATCCTTATAGTGTAAGGACCTTAAGTTCCAAATTTCAAGTCATTCCGTTAATTGGGAGATGAGAAATCGTGTACACAGACGCACATACACTCATAAGCTGCGTACACATACTCGCGCTTCCAACCCGCACCGAGCACGCTCCTCCCTCGTACCGCTCTCGTACCACCATCGAACCACAGTCGCACCGCTTACGCACCCATCATGAACGTTACGGAAGATGTTAGATCTTCTCGCGTTCCCCGGTCGAACCACTGTTGCTCGCCGGTCGATCATCAATCGCTCTGCTGGAGTGACGTTCGGTTGCGGAGCAGAGCGACAGTCTGTACGCACCTATACACACACCCACACACACATACAGACCAATACCCAAAAACTACTTTTTTGGACTCAGGGAACCTTGAAACGTATAGAAATTTAGAAATTGGGGTACCTTATTTTTTTCGGAAAGCAATACTTCCCTTACCTATGTTAATAGGGCAAGGAAAGTAAAAAACGATTCTATTCTATCAACAGAGACAATAGTATATCTGTCCAATAGTATTCGTTTCTCAGCCGAGTGTTGTGTTGCTGTGGTGAATAAATTGCAGGCCAGGATCAGGGTGGGTATTGTGTGGAGAGTGGGCGGTGGTGACATTCTTTCGAGAAATGATGTATGGAAACCTAATATCGTTGGCTGGCTGTATTCCCAAGCACGTCGTCTGAGGCTGTCCTATTCCATCACGCCTGTCACAAGTTCTGTTCCGCTCGGATGATGCTTACAGCTGTATACCACCCTCCTCCTCCTCTCAATCCTCCTCCTAATCCTCCTCCTCCTCGTCCACCTCCTCCTCCTCCTGCTCAAACTCATCCACCACTTCCTCCTCCTTCTCATCCATCTACTCCTCCTCATCACAATCCTCATCCACCTCCTTCTCCTTTTCCTACTCATCCACCTCCTCCTCCTCCTCCTCCACTACCTCCTTTTCCTCCTCCTCCTCCACCACCCCTCAACAGTAAAAGGGCATTCCCCCGTGGGTTGCAGCTCCCGAAATGAGAGCAAGGGAGAAGAGAAACACAGGGGGAAGGATCACGAGAGAGACAGCGCTCCCTAGCGATAACACAAGGGGCCTGTCAAATCGCTTTTCAAAAAGAAAGACGATACATGACCGAAATCTTTCTCTAAATCTTGAAAGGGTTGTATTTCTGCTGGAATGTATCGATCGATTGTCGGAGAGTATCATCTGTTATCCGTGGAAAATACTTTGTAGTGGGTGAATCTATTATATCGTAGAGAAAATTCTGTGTCATGTTGGGAGAGAGTTATATTGACTGTACTAATAAAAACATCCGAAAAGTATAATCATAGTGGTAAGATAGTATATTATGTATGTTTATACTTTTTGAAAGCTGTTAGTACAGTAAATAGAGATCTCTTTTGAGACAGAATTTTATTAACGCTAGAGAAAATTCTGTCTCATGTAAGAGAGATTTATATTTACTGTATTAACAGCTTCCGAAAAGTATAATCATAGTGGTAAGATAGTATATTATGTATGTTTATACTTTTTTGAAAGCTGTTAGTACAGTAAATAGAGATCTCTTTTGAGACAGAATTTTATTAACGCTAGAGAAAATTCTGTCTCATGTAAGGAGAGATTTATATTTACTGTATTAACAGCTTCCGAAAAGTATAATCATAGTGGAAAGATAACACACATTCTTCAAGTTTATACTTTTTTGAAAGCTGTTAGTACAGTAAATAGAGATCTCTTTTGAGACAGAATTTTATTAACGCTAGAGAAAATTCTGTCTCATGTAAGGAGAGATTTATATTTACTGTATTAACAGCTTCCGAAAAGTATAATCATAGTGGAAAGATAACACACATTCTTCAAGTTTATACTTTTTTGAAAGCTGTTAGTACAGTAAATAGAGATCTCTTCATATATGAGACAGAATTTTATCAACGCTAGAGAAAATTCTGTCCCATGTAAGGAAATATTTCTATTTACTGTATTAACAACTTCCGAAAAGTATAATCATAGTGGAAAGATAACACACATTCTTCAAGTTTATACTTTTTTGAAAGCTGTTAGTACAGTAAATAGAGATCTCTTCATATTTGAGACAGAATTTTATTAACGCTAGAGAAAATTCTGTCTCATGTTAGGAGAGATTTATATTTACTGTATTAACAGCTTCCGAAAAGTATAATCATAGTGGAAAGATAACACACATTCTTCAAGTTTATACTTTTTTGAAAGCTGTTAGTACAGTAAATAGAGATCTCTTCATATATGAGACAGAATTTTATTAGCGCTAGAGAAAATTGTGTCTCATGTAAGGAGATATTTCTATTTACTGTATTAACAACTTCCGAAAAGTATAATCATAGTGGTAAGATAACATATACTCCAAGTTTATACTTTTTGGAAATTGTTAAAACAGTAAAATATAAGTCTCATCTCACATGAGACAGAATTTTATGCACGCTTCAAGATATCACTGCATAAAAACTCGTTATTATAGTTAGACATTATTTCCAGTTTAATTTGGATGTTATACAATGCTAACTGCTTGATTAATGGATTCTCCATAATAGCATAGAGAAACAATAGCGTAAGTAGATATCCCATGGTATAGGGAATTTATGTCGCAACTTTTACTGTTATCACAAGCCGATTATTGTCAATTTTGTCGATTATTGTAAATTTTCACTGTTTTGTTAGGGTGAGAGTGTATGAACGGCACAATTTGAGAGACTACCAGCGTCACACAGCTTCACAGAAAGAACTGCGTGAACTATCGGCTTGGGATAACAGTAAAAGTTGCGACATAAACGCCCTATACCATGGGATATCTACTTATGCTATTGTTTCTCTATGATAATAGGTACTAGCACAGATCTGACCTCTTCTAACTAGGGATCTAATCTGTTTAGTTAGTCTATGGTAGTAGGGTGTAAGGTAGACTTTTCAGCAAACCACTGTATTTCATCAGAGATGACAGAAATAATCTGAAATAATATATTTTCATTTACTCTTTGATTTCATGCACATGAGAGTATACAATCAATCGACCTTATATGAGTGCAACATTTACAATATAAATGAGAAGCATCAATCAAAACAGCATTCTGAAACTATCTAGAATGTTGTTGCTGGTGAGGATGATGCCTACATGAGCTTCAGACTTGTGCGTGGGTGATAAAACAGATGATGATGATGAGAGACGAGTGGACCAACAGCGACAAGTAGGTTCCAAACAAAAATGACCCATATATTTCTTATGCCATCTTTCCTCTTACATAATAGTTTCAAACTCTTCTTCTCTGATAACCAGCTGATTTCTGGTATTGGTTTTTCGTATTTTTAACATGCAATAGGCCCCTGGAATATTTCATCTCTTCAATTATTACTTTGCGTTCAAATTCCTAGTAATTTTATCCTGAGAATAATTTTCTTTTCACGAATAGAGTGATTCTATTTCGATAACCAGCTGACTTCTGGTATTATTTGTCTGTATTTTAACATTCCATAGGCCCCTGGAATCTTTTATCTCCTCGAATATCACTTTGAGTTTCAATTGCTAGCAATTTCCTCCTTGGAATTTCCTTCTCACAAGTGTGAATCTACAAAAAAATGTTTGTCAACCTTCGGTTTGCAATGGTTATAAAAGGTGAATAGTTGTATTAATATGGTCTCAGAATCCTACATCAGTGAGTTCAGTTACGCGATTTCTAAGTTTACGACAGACATATGATGTGATCAGGCACGGCCCTAGGGACTTTGCCGCCCTGGGCGTGATCGGCAACCACCATCTCTTGTGCTATATACAGAGTGGCCCAAAAACCTCGTATTTTCGGTCCATTTTCCAGTTTTCAGCTATTTCCGCCAAAATCAGTGATCGGACAGAAAAATGTGATCCCGCCTTTTTTTTAAGATTATAAAATTCTTAATGAAATGAGATCATTTGGAACTCTCTATTTCCAGTGAGTACTGAGTTATGATTTTTCAAAAATGAGTGAAATTTTGAGAAAAAAATCAATTTTGATCATATTTTAGTTCAACAGAGTATTAGGCCTACTTGACTGGTTACTTAACTTGCTTTTTTATTTTATGTTCGCTAGACCACTCAGACGTTCCTGGGACATTGTTGATCTTAGAAACTTCTTCATTAGCTCGAGGTTGGAAAACCTTCTTATATAATTTTACGATTCACATTTGATATTATAAATCTATGATTTATTTGTATTTAAAAATTTTTCGTTCTTTAAAATTTGCCGCATCCAAAATTTGCCGCCCTGGGCGGCCACCCGGTCCGCCCACCCCTGGGGCCGGGCCTGGATGTGATCATGAGTTTGACAGGTTCCATTCAATCTGGTAGAGTTCATAAAGACGGCAAAATTGGAACGTCCAAAACTCAATGTGTGTGTAAAGCCCTGCACACACACACACACACACACACACACACACCACACACACACACACACACACACACACACACACACACACACATCTATTTTTGTTCGTAAGATAGTTTGCCGTCCTTATAAATTATATTAGATTAAACGGAACTTGACAAACATCCTCCAAAAATCGATGTGTATGTAGCTAGCCTAACTGGCAACTAAAAAGGCCTACGACACCAACCTTTCCACCTATGACACAAAACACTGAATAGTTGAATACATTGCGGGGCGCAGTGGAGTGTGTCTCCAACTCTCAATATCCGGAATGTCCATGTGATTTAGTCCACTTACTCATGTTGAAATACATCGATTTCCATACAGACCGGCCGATACAAGCATAATATATGTCCATATTAAAACAGGCGATGCCGAACGGGAGGTCCCGGAAAGGGATTATCAATATAATCTACCCTATTCGAAATTTATATGCCGCATTCATAGTATACAGAGCTCGATAAATTGTAGGAAGGCATTTATCATGATAACGGAGGGCATAATGGCCGGAGGTCGGCGTCATTAAATGCGTGGGCCACACAACCTCTCAGTTCCGAATAATCTGCATTTGGTAAAAGCACTATCGGCTTGCAATTGCCGCCACACTAGTACTGTGTGCATTGTCGCACATAGAACAGTTGCCAGAGAATAACAATGGTCAACTTTATTATTTATTCTCGGGTAGAATGGTGCAGCCACAATTTATGCTGATTTATGAAGATTGTGAATCAAAAAATCATCATTCCCCTTTAAAGGGAACATGATTAGAGAAAAAATCTGGTGTGGTGCAATCACACAACTTTCCTTGCCGTTATGAAAATTGATCACCTGAAGCTAATGTTCACGCGCATCTCAAGGCTATTATTCAAAGATCTGAGCCAGCTGGTGACAGGACAATAACGCTGGAGACACACGAGGTCTGCTATCTCTTCATAGTGAATGATTTGAAAGAGTCAACAGTTGCCAACAGTTTGCAATTGAATAATCACAGTTTCTCGAATTTCGAACTTATTTTCAACTTTAGGTGAAAATGTTACTGAACATTAATTGTAGAGATTTTCATGCTGAATCTTCTCTACTTGAATTTTTTGTTCAAATTGTATCTGAAGCCTGATAATTGGGAATCTAAAATCAAACTTTGCATAGATGTGGCGGAGCTCCTAAGATTTTTACAGAAATGGGACTTTTGGCAGTTGATAGAGCTTTCCAATTACTATTTTAGGTATAAATTTGATCAAAATCGTTGAAGCCGTTTTCGAGAAAATCGCGAAAACCCTTTTTTTTACAACATTTTCGCCATTTTAGCCGCCATCTTGAATTGTATTTGATCGAAATTGTTCGTGTCGGATCCTTATAGTGTAAGGTCCTTAAGTTCCTCATTTCAAGTCATTCCGTTAATTGGGATATGACACTCATACACACAGACACACATACACTCATATACACACACACACACACACACACACACACACACACACACACACACACACAGACCAATACCCAAAAACCTTTTTCTTGGACTCAGGGGACCTTGTATAGGACTCAGGAACGTATAGAAATTCAGAAATTGGGGTACCTTAACTTTTTCCGGAAAGCAATACTCTCCTTACCTATGGTAATAGGGCAAGGAGAGTTAAAAAGAAATGAATATGATTTTGTAAGTTCCACATGAGCACAGTCATGTTATCGAAAATTTGTCAGTTCAACATGTTATCGTACATCTGTCAGTTTCACACGCTATTGTACAATTTTTGTTAGTTCCACGTACAAATTGTTTTCATCTCACCTTGAGACGGAGAATTTGTATAACATCTTCGTGTCTGTTGTGAATTCTATTAGGGACGAGCAAGTGTAACCCGCGCTTCACAAGGGTCTGTGAATAACACAAATAGATTGAATATTATAGTTTTGTAAGGCGTTGAACATGTATTTCCTATCTTGTACATTTTTTTTCGAATAGTTGAATTTCATAATAGTATACTATAGATAACGTCTTAATTGACTTATCAAATATAACTTTTTACACGTGCAGCGTTCAGAACACCATAAGTACGCCCTATTTGAATACTAATTGAAAGAGTAGAACAAGATGTTCATAAATCAGTTCGAGGATATAGATAATTTTAGTTAAGTTATCCAGAAATTGAAGGAGGATATTTATGTTTTTTATTTCATTCAATTATTTAGTATTACACAACTTTCAGAGAAGTACCACATTCTTAAGCCCAGAACAATTTCATTTCTTATTTATACACCAATCCAAATGTAGCTAGTTTTTGTGTCACTCTCACATTTTTGAATTAGACACTCCAACATATAATTCAAATTTTCATTTTATATTGTTGAACAGGTCAAAGATACCAGCTGTCGGACATCGGAAGGAAGCTTCAAATCTTTGCAATCCAAGAATAATACAGTTATGGAAATCAATTGATTACTTATTCTATGATTGTAATGTGGATTATACCTTTATTATTTTATCATGTATGTCTTAAGATAAGACGTCTCAATTTAATTGAACAATTAAAGGACAATCCATTTCTTATTTATACAACAACCCAAATGTTTATGTGTCACTTTCACATTTTTGAATGAGACACTCCAACATACAATTCAAATTTTCAATTTATATTGTTGAACAGGTCAAAGATACCAGCTGTCGGATATTGAAAGGAAGCTTCAAATCTTTGCAATCCAAGAACAATACAGTTATGGAAATCAATTGATTACTTATTCTATGATTGTAATGTGGATTATACCTTTATCATTTTATCTTGTATGTCTTAAAACAAGACTTCTCAATTTGATTATCTTGAAGATTATTATAATTTATTGATATCTCATTTGGGTTGGATTGATTGATTGAGTACTTTATTTATGTAGATTACAATATAATATACTGGCTTTTACACTTATATACAATAGCTTACAATACAGCAAAATTATAGATGAATTTACATAATATAGACTAAGAGAATAATTATTGAACTGCATATGATATGAAAAAGCAATTGGTAATAGCTATATAATATTGTTATGTATCTACATAAAATGGCGGAGCTTTGGACATACCAATGTCTATTCTTTGGAAAGAATATTCAAAATACCCTTCCCACTAACTCTCTACCAAATAGATTGATTGTTTGATTGATTGATTGAGTACTTTATTTATGTAGATTACAATATATACTGGCTTATACACTTATATACAATAGCTTACAATACAGCAAAATTATAGATAAATTTACATAATAAAGACTAAGAATATAATTATTGAACTGTATATGATATGAAAAAGCAATTTGTAATATAATAACTATAGATAATAATTTTATTGTTATGCATCTACATAAATTGGCGAGAGAGAAAATGAGATAGATGAGAGAGAAAATGATGATAATTGTTGATTAATTGATGATCACTCCTTACTAAGACTTCAACTTTTCATATTGATGCACAGGAAATCCCACCACAGAAATGTTAACTTAATTTCTCAGTTTCTCCACTGTTATTTTTTTCATCCAGTTTTGTTGTTACATGTCAATGATTCTGTTTTCACAGAAATTTTGGAACAAAATTGACCACACGTGAGAGGCTTTCTAGAGGCATTTCCAAACTGAGATCTTTAGAACCCTGGAGTGTCAAGATAAAGGAATACTGAATTAGAGAGGGGAAGACAAACATATAAGTGACGGTTCTGTGTGGTCCTTGGTAGGTTCTTTCAGATGCAAAAATCTGCAGAGCCTCAGTCCAGATCTCACTCGATCATTTTCCATACTTCCATGATCAAATACTTATTTTTACCAAGTATGAAGGTATATCTAAAAGAAACATGGAGTATCTCAAGACAAGACAAACACTCCTCTAAATTGAATTATCTTGAATATTGTTATAGTTGACCGAGCGAAGTGAGGTCTAACATTCAATTCGACAGTTTGCATATCTCTTAATGTTTGAATGTTTGAATGTTTGAATGTTTGAATGTTTGAATGTTTGAATGTTTGAATGTTTGAATGTTTGAATGTTTAAATGTTTGAATGTTTGAATGTTTGAATGTTTGAATGTTTGATTGTTTGAAAGTTTGAATGTTTGGATGTTTTAATGTTTAATTGTTTGAATGTTTGAATGTTTGGATGTTTGAATGTTTGAATGTTTGAATGTTTGGATATTTGAATGTTTGAATGTTTGAATGTTTGAATGTTTGAATGTTTGAATGTTTGAATGTTTGAATGTTTGAATGTTTGAATGTTTGAATGTTTGAATGTTTGAATGTTTGAATGTTTCAATGTTTGGATGTTTGAATGTTTGAATGTTTGAATGTTTGAATGTTTGAATGTTCGAATGTTTAAATGTTTATATGTAGGCGAAACACGGTAATAGATTTTCATGAAATTTGACAGGTATGTTCCTTTTTAAATTGCGCGTCGACGTACGAGTATATACAAGGTTTTTGGAAATTTCGCATTTCAAGGATAATATAAAAGGAAGAAGGAGCCTCCTTCATACGCCAATATTAGAGTAAAAATCAGACTATAAAATTATTCACCATAAACCAGCTGTTTAGTGGACTATAATACTACCCGTTCAAAAACATCGATCATCTTGAAAATGTATCTTTCCATCAACGTTAGTAGACAGTTGACTGTAATACTACCCGTTCAAAAACATCGAACATCTTGAAAATGTATCTTTCCATCAACGTTAGTAGACAATTGACTATAATACTACCCGTTCAAAAACATGAAAATGTATCTTTCTATCAACGTTAGTAGACAGCTGCAGCCAGACCTGACAACAGCGCTCAAACTTACATTCGGGGACGACAGGTCACGGTACGATATAGGACAGAAAGCTCATGTTTTATTTAGGATTTTTCTAGACATTTTGAATTGATAAATTATTTATTAATTTTTGAGAAAACATAACAACAGGTCAATATAACTTACTGAGCGCGAGGTCTACTGTTCACAGAACTACTAGTAATCAAATAAGACTTATGAGACATTTCCAAAAAATCACGGGAATCAAAGAGAAAAAGAAAGAATAGATTCAGCTAAGTTGGTTGTTCCAGTTTGAATGTGACGGGTAAAATCCAAACTGACTGCATTACCATTTCAGCGGAGGAGGCTGATATAATGCTTCCATGAATTATGTTACGAATGACTCGAGTACGATAGCAGTTGATACCCCTTTAGATGACTCAGAATGCATAAATCCCTGTTTATTATTCTAAGAACGGGCGACTCGTTTTTGAGGGGCTATTTGGCAGAAATTAAGTTTTTGGAAACATTCGTGAAATGCGAGGGTGTGAGGTTTTGCTTGAAAATGGGTCGATGACAAGCCTGTTAGGGTGGTGGGGGGTAACGACGTGTCTGCGCCAGAAGAAATTGAGCGTGCCGAGGGTGAGAGAAAGAATACCGTGGGAGAGAGAGAGAGTTAGAGAGCGAGTGAACGGGATGGAAATGGGTGAGCGAGTGAACGTGATGGATTAGTGATGGATTGACGGATTATTGAATTCGTCGTTTGATTGATTTCTCCTCATTGGTTGCCGGGTAGCTCCGGTTTTTCCTTTCATCCTTTTTTATCAGAGCCCCAGTACACAAACCAATATGGTTTTCGATCTATCAATTCCAATGGTTCAATAGACGATATACATAATATGCTGGAAAGTTCTTCGATAGTTGCTGATTAATGTAAACTAGAGTGTTCGAACTAAATGGAGTAATTGAGTTTTGTGAAACCAGAGACTATCCTGAGGAATGTGAATGAGATATTGTTTTCAATGAAGATTTTCGTTTCATAAGAGAATAGCTATACATTACATGCTTTGCTATACGTCGATAGATTGTTTATTGAAATGTTTGAGTTCAGGGATACTTTCTTATATTTATAAAATGGAATCATTATAGTACCCTTTGAAATTGATAAAATAATGTAATAAGAGTTGGTGATAAATTCAGACTAGAGTGTTCAAACTAGATTAGATGAAGTAATTGAGTTATGCAAACTTGGAAGACATGCATTCTGAAGAATGTGAATGAGATATTGAAAAGAAAATTTTGCATCTGGTGGAATATAAAGCTTTTTCACGAGTTTAAAGATGTTTTACACTCGACATTTGCACGAAAGGATATTGGAATAAATGAGAGTACAGTGTTCTATTACTTCCAAAAGCTGTTGTAAGGCTCTTAACCAAAATTAACCTTGATCAACTGTTGAGTAATGACCAATACATCTCATTGTCATCCGATTTGTTCATTGGTTCTCATAGCATTACTTAGGTCACGGAATAAATATACCATAGTGCTTAAATATACCACGCAATAAATATACCATAGAAGTAGTGTTTCTCTACTCTGTGCTTGGGTAGATGACGTCTCATAACATTGGTTAAATTTGACAAACGTACTAGCTACCGGGATTTAGAATGTTGAAGGGGGTTTTTGGAGAGTAAATTAAGATTAACTCAATCTATGGTTCTATTCTAGGCCAGTAGAGCCAACATTTTATTATTATTATTATTATTATTATAATTAATAGTTCCCTAATTTTTATGTGTGTATTTTAGTCAAGTGCAGTAGTATATATTTATTTTTTGTGAAGCTTTTTTGTATTTTGTTTTTGGCAAATAAAATTCATTTATTCTTCAATAATATTCTTAATGTGAGACTACTCCTCACACTGTCAAGATTGATTCATCACCTGTTATCAAATAGGTTAAAGATAGAATGGTGAGAATAGGATAAGAAAAGGTAAAGAATACTGTATTTCTATTTTCTTTGCGATTAATCTGGAATTTGAATTTCATATTCTACTTCTTCCCAGTTAAACTTCCCAGAGATACTTTCACCAGTGAATCTGAAGATGCGTAAGCCTACAGACTGATGCGCCACTAACACACCCTTATCGCTTCTCATCAGCTGATACTACGCCTATTATATCTGCCCCGCACACACTCATCAATTTTTGTTCGTACGTAATTCTGTCGTCCTCATGAATTCTATTAGATTAAACAGAACTTGTCAAACATCATCTGTTACGGCAAAATATCGTACAAACAAAAGTCGATGTGTGTGTAGCTAGCCTGAAGGTGCGTACAGATTTACGCGCTCGAACATGAGCAATTCACTTTTAATCAGCTGATACCAAGCTTTTCATATCTGTATCTTACCGTTTCTGTAAAAATACAGATATAATCAGCTGATCAAAAGTGAATTGCTCATGTTCGCGGCGCGTATATCTGTACGCACCTTCAGGCTAGCTACACACACATCGATTTTTGTTCGTATGTAATTATGCCGTCCTCATGAATTCTATTAGATTGAACAGGAACAAAAATATTCTGTTTAATCTAACAGAACTTATAAGGACGACAAAATCATGTATGAACAAAAATTGATGAGTGTTCCTTACAAATCCTCACAATAATGCCTTACTGTTCCTGTAGAAATACAGATATAATAAGAAGACAAGTTTCTTGTATTAATATAAGTTTCTTAATGTTTCTTACATAATTATAAGTTTGTTATGTTTTTGCTGAAAGTTTTTTTTCGGTCTTGATAGGCTATCAACGTGCGTACAAAATCATACAGGTCGAGCAAAAATCCCGATGTAGCTAATTTACGGGACTGCGTCTCTAATAAGTTCTGAAGGATTAAAAAAATATGGTATTTGGACCAAATATCGTTCAGAATATACTTCGAGAACAGAGTCTTGTCGGGTTTTAAGCTCTATTGTAGGAATTTATATGATCTATGGCTGCCACTGCTGTACAATTGATGCATTCGCTCCTAAGTCGAGGTAGGTAACAGATAAAAGCTGATATATGAGCAGGTAAGGACAAAGAATAAATATCTCGATCTGACCCCACTCGCTACATCCACTTAGACCTGTTCCAATATCCAGCTCAATTCAATTATTCCAATGATCGTATTCGATCGGTTCTTGATGATATAGAACGTATCAGACACAATAATTGACAGGCTTAAGAAATAATCGAACTCAGAAAGCGAATTAACAAAACTGAAATATATTATAATAAAATATGTAATCATACAGTGCAGATTCAGAATTTGATTTACAGGTTGATAATAATTTAGCATTAACAGAATAGTTAAAAAATTTCTTGTGCTTGCATGATACCATGCGTGATTCAACAGAGTTTTACAATTGATAAAATTTAACAGTTTGAAAAATAGTGAAAAATGAATTATAAAATATTTTTTAAAAAATGCTCGGGGTCGTGGTTCAGGCAGCGGAGGATAGTTAATCAACTACAAATTCTTATAAATTAAATATGAATAAATTTTAAGCTCTTAATAACTAAAAGCGCTTATCGGCGTGGCCAATAATTTAACGAAGAAAAATTTATGTTCTTTCTGCACTGAAATATTTTCGAAGCGTAGATTGGGGCCCCTTATGACTTATAACTCACGTGAAATTCCTTGGCGGTCGTTTTTCTTCTTTAGATCAAAATCGTTTGATCGGCGGCAATCCAGGCTTCAATTTCAGCACGTGGGGAATTTTAGTTTAAATATCTCCTTCACCGAATTAATTAAGGGATAATTACTTTAAGCTTCTAATTTATCGATTGATGAAAACAGAAATTTATAAATAACAAATAGATTGGCCTAAAATATCGGCTCACAAATAGAACATTAAAAATCGAACAAGAAGTTTTACAAATAGGTCTTTGGTAACTATAAAAAGAGATCTACACGGTAAGGATTTCAAAAGGGAAGTGCTGCTCTTTTCTCTAAGCTTTTAGGCTAGACCTTGCTTCTCAGAATCTCGATGTAATCATTTGCATAAAAATTTGCCATTGGTAGAAAGCTTTTGACGTAGACGTGACGTCAATGGCAGGCAGTAGAATACAATTCCTTTAATTACAAAAATAATTTAATTTATGTAATTCTTAAAACTACTTAATCTTATAGACATGGTTCCTCTCATACAATGTACACGTGCTAGTGTAACTGATAAGGCAGGGTTGGTGTCTGATAATAGATTAACATGTGTTGCTTTCAAACGATCACTGTCTTGGTGCTATTTCTATGCACTGTGATTGGTTTAGACCTACCAAAGAGATTTAATTACCATGTGGTTCAGTTGAATTAAATTATTAATAAATTAATATTCTTGTACAATTTTCATTAGGTTTGAGATTATTATAATTAATTTCTGCCATTTTATCAATAATAGAATTTCATGCTATGACCTATTTAGTTACAATCGAAATACAATAATTAATGAGGTCTCTTTGGATCCTTCATTAAAACAACTCCACAACTTCCATTCACGGGTGGCTTATGAGCAGACCCATAACTATAACAACTATACAAGATTTCACATATTACTTCTTAAGATTTGAATAGTATTTGTAACAAATATAGACTTTCATCATTTTTTCATGGTTATTACAAGTTTCGACTCTTTGGTTTGGCTTTTACATAAATTGGGTGAGAGTGTGATTTTACTTCGGTGACTTGACAATCGTCTACCGTTTGACTCGAGCAATTCCTTATTTGCGCTTAGTACGTTGCGTACAAACAGGATTACACTTGAAATGGCTTTCTTGATTTTTATCAATGTTGGTTACAAATATTAAGTCCTTAAGATTACATT
The DNA here is from genome assembly GCF_014356525.2 of Nilaparvata lugens. Taxonomy (NCBI): domain Eukaryota; kingdom Metazoa; phylum Arthropoda; class Insecta; order Hemiptera; family Delphacidae; genus Nilaparvata; species Nilaparvata lugens. The sequence continues at coordinate 79,369,413 of NC_052507.1, forward strand.
TATCAATTTGAATTACAATTCATGATCTTTTGATGCAACAGTAATAAATTTCACATTTAAAGGTAAGAATTTCATTTTCTTTGGATTTTTTTAGAGATACATTCATATATGACATAGAACATGCGCATTTCGTGCAAATTAACATAAATATATATTTTTGGTTGCGTTTTTGCTTATGATTTCACATCAAATAATATGTTACATTAATAATTGAATAACGATATTGCTTGAATTCTATACATTGACTCTAGGATTTCGTACACATTGGTTGGTGGGACGAAGAAAATTATCGAACAGGCGTTGGTTCTGAATAGATTTTTCTATTGATTCTATATTTCGAGGTTATATTGACATATTTTTTCAAATAAACTTTGTTTATTTTCTTTCCTCCTATTCACTACTAATTTCATGTTATTTCTAATTTATAATTATTTTCTGTGGATAATATAATTCTTGTTTCTGTTTTTCAGTTGTGCAGATGATACCAGGCGATTGTTTCTGTGATGACTGTAGCACGAGACTGATGGCTTGATCAGGTTGGTAAATTTTTAGAGTTGTTTTGTAGTTTTATTTTCTTCTGTTGATAAAGTTGATTTCGATTTCTTCATTTGAAGTGAATTAATAATATTTCCTTATTGGCTGAGATGCGGCGAAGTTTAGGTTATGTTGATTATTAGGCTGTAGTAGAAAGATGCTAGTCTGCAAAGATATGATTCAATGGGTAGGCTGTGATTATGAAGAAGTTTGATGATTGATGTATTCCACAAATGTAGTTTCCAGTTAATTAAAACATTATTTCTTTCTCAAGCCCCCATCTAAATTTGATTCCGGTGTTATTCAAGGTCCAATTCCGATTTGCAACTATCCGTTTTACTAAACTTTGCTTAAAACGGATGTGCCGATGGTGTAGATCATTTCCTACAAATTCATTTCCTCTTGGTCGGCCGGTGACATGTAGTTTGCTATTCTTAAACCTTACATGCCGGTGGTGTCTGTGTGTTTTTCCGAATAATCTTTTTCTTTTTTGCATGCCGGTGTACAGTCTGTTTGATTTTAACCGGACATGACTGCGGTGGTTGTAGGTTCTTCTGGATATCGTCTTCCTTTTTCCTTGCATGTCGGTGGGAATCGTGATGTAAGATTTTAGCCTAACATGACGGCGGTGTAGATGAATTCTATTAGATGATTTTCTTCTTTGACGTCTTGTTTGTTGTTTTGATTCATGGGTTTTCAGTTTTGGTGGTGATTTTGATTTGTTGTGAATTTTTGTTTTATTTCTATTGTCTGGCGAACTATCTTCATGAGTATTGGTTTTATCTGTTGCAGATGCTGTCTTCGGAGGAGGGACAGTGATGTGGGCAATCGGCGGTCCGGGCTGCTCTTCTACGCGGCGGGCAACGTCCTTGGACTCCTGGTGTCCAGCGCGCGGTGGTACGGGCAGTCCCTCTACCTGATGGATGTCGTCCTCGGCCTGGCGGGTGATGTCGGCTGGTCCCTCTCGGCGTTCTGCGGGGTGCGGCGCGACTTCAATCCTGACATTCTCGGTGGGTTGGTTTTCTATACATGTGTTATGTTCGCTTGCTTGTTTGACTTTGACGCTGATTTTTCCCATATGCATATCTTCAGATATCCTATCCAATCGGTTATTTGTTTCTAAAATTGATTTATCCAGACACTCAGCTAATTTTTTGATGGTGTTATCGGTATCATGGAATGCTTTGTCCATCCGCTGACTCAATTTCTCCAAACCCTGTTCGTTTACCTTCTTTACTTCTTGAACTTCCTTTTTTAATTCTTCCTTTGTTTGCTTGTTGTCCTTCTTTATTTCTTGGATTTCCTTCTTTAACTCTTCCTTTGTTGCTGAAGAACTTTGTTTTATTGCTTCATTTGTTTGTTTGTTTCCTTTCTCTATCTTACTGGTTATTGCTTCCAGGAAGGCGTCCATATCCAGTGCGGGAGCGGGCATACATCTAACGGTCACCTGCTGGTTTTTTATCCGAGCAACGGTGCGAGAAATGGGGGTTCCTGTTTCTGGGGCGTCGTCGTCCGTATGCTCTCCCGATGTTTCGTCCTCTGGCTCTTGGGCTGCCGATGGATCCTCCACTAGGATGCAGCTCTCCTCCACCTGCGTCGAAGATAAATCATCCAGTACGTTTGGATGGAAATCGGCAGATGCGGTGGCAGATGCGGATGGCGGCGAACAATCGGGTGAGATGTCCTCGGTGTCCGACAGACTTGGATTGACCTGGTCGTTTCCTGCCATGGTTTGTGAGAGAATAACGCGACGAAAGTGTGCAGTGAATAAAAAACGTGAAAGTGTTGATGTGATATACAAAATAATTAATAAGAAATCCAATAGAAATTGTTATAGCTTCGTAGTGAGTGAAATACGGAAAAAGTGGTTTAGCGATGTGTTCAGTGATAAAATGAGTCAAGTTAGCAATATCGTTAACATAAAAATGACACGAACACACAGGATACACAGTGAACACTTATACGGTAATACAGGTACGCCTCTTATAATTTATTATTACTATTATTATAAATATTTTATTCTTATAATTTCTTGCCGCAATTCAATATATAGGCTAGTGTTCTTTGCAAAATTTTATACAAAAGCAGTGATGCTCTGCTTGAATTCCACAATATATCTGTGATTTAATTTTACTTCCCTCTTTATGCTTTAAAAAATTTTTAAAAATGTAAATAACTTCAATCCTCTTTTCTGTAAATATTTATAAATTGTTTCAATATAGACCTAATATTCCTCAAATAATATGACCTTTCTTATGGTGTTTCTTAAACCTATGACTTATAGTATGACCAATTTTCGAATAACACAATAATAAAATTCTGAGTTCGATTTTTTCTCTAAAAATTCATCAATCGATAAATTTCTTTTCTGTTCAAAGATTGGGTATGGCACGTTTTGCTGTTTTATATAACAGTGAACAGTTGATATTAAAATTGAAGAAATTCACAACCATGAATTTTTCAAAAAGAAAAATTTTCCCGTTGTCAGCGCTATAGTATACTGAGCAACTAAATAATCCTCGCAGTCGATTATCCGCCTCTTCAATGCCTATCACTGTTGGGCGCCAAATCATGTGAAGCTCTTCCTGGGGGAGTCACTCTCACCTCCAAGGATAGGACAACACACGTAGGGTGATGTAATGCTGTATTTAAATGCCTCACGTTGGGCCGGCAAATCATGTGGTGCGTTTTTTAACGGCTTCACACATGTAGGGTGAATCTTGTACTGAGTCAATGGTGTAGCGGCTATAAATTTTGTAATTGCGTGTGTGGACGCTGAGTGTACACCAGATTGATTGATTCACTACAAGACTCGATATAATCGTCGGAATCGCGGGAGGCCTAAACGCTCGCTCACCCTTGATTCTTCTAATGACAGATTATATAATGATGAAATTTTTATAAGCAGTGTAGCGATCGCTAAACACTGAAGACGGATACCTTAAAATTATTACCTGTGAAGAATGAGCATACAAAATCATACAGGTCGAGCAAAAATCCCGATGTAGCTAATTTACGGGACTGCGTCTCTAATAAGTTCTGAAGGATTAAAAAATATGGTATTTGGACCAAATATCGTTCAGAATATACTTCGAGAACAGAGTCTTGTCGGGTTTTAAGCTCTATTGTAGGAATTTATATGATCTATGGCTGCCACTGCTGTACAATTGATGCATTCGCTCCTAAGTCGAGGTAGGTAACAGATAAAAGCTGATATATGAGCAGGTAAGGACAAAGAATAAATATCTCGATCTGACCCCACTCGCTACATCCACTTAGACCTGTTCCAATATCCAGCTCAATTCAATTATTCCAATGATCGTATTCGATCGGTTCTTGATGATATAGAACGTATCAGACACAATAATTGACAGGCTTAAGAAATAATCGAACTCAGAAAGCGAATTAACAAAACTGAAATATATTATAATAAAATATGTAATCATACAGTGCAGATTCAGAATTTGATTCACAGGTTGATAATAATTTAGCATTAACAGAATAGTTAAAAAATTTCTTGTGCTTGCATGATACCATGCGTGATTCAACAGAGTTTTACAATTGATAAAATTTAACAGTTTGAAAAATAGTGAAAAATGAATTATAAAATATTTTTTAAAAATGCTCGGGGTCGTGGTTCAGGCAGCGGAGGATAGTTAATCAACTACAAATTCTTATAAATTAAATATGAATAAATTTTAAGCTCTTAATAACTAAAAGCGCTTATCGGCGTGGCCAATAATTTAACGAAGAAAAATTTATGTTTTTCTGCACTGAAATATTTTCGAAGCGTAGATTGGGGCCCCTTATGACTTATAACTCACGTGAAATTCCTTGGCGGTCGTTTTTCTTCTTTAGATCAAAAAATCGTTTGATCGGCGGCAATCCAGGCTTCAATTTCAGCACGTGGGGAATTTTAGTTTAAATATCTCCTTCACCGAATTAATTAAGGGATAATTTACTTTAAGCTTCTAATTTATCGATTGATGAAAACAGAAATTTATAAATAACAAATAGATTGGCCTAAAATATCGGCTCACAAATAGAACATTTAAAAATCGAACAAGAAGTTTTACAAATAGGTCTTTGGTAACTATAAAAAGAGATCTACACGGTAAGGATTTCAAAAGGGAAGTGCTGCTCTTTTCTCTAAGCTTTTAGGCTAGACCTTGCTTCTCAGAATCTCGATGTAATCATTTGCATAAAAATTTGCCATTGGTAGAAAGCTTTTGACGTAGACGTGACGTCAATGGCAGGCAGTAGAATACAATTCCTTTAATTACAAAAATAATTTAATTTATGTAATTCTTAAAACTACTTAATCTTATAGACATGGTTCCTCTCATACAATGTACACGTGCTAGTGTAACTGATAAGGCAGGGTTGGTGTCTGATAATAGATTAACATGTGTTGCTTTCAAACGATCACTGTCTTGGTGCTATTTCTATGCACTGTGATTGGTTTAGACCTACCAAAGAGATTAATTACCATGTGGTTCAGTTGAATTAAATTATTAATAAATTAATATTCTTGTACAATTTTCATTAGGTTTGAGATTATTATAATTAATTTCTGCCATTTTATCAATAATAGAATTTCATGCTATGACCTATTTAGTTACAATAAGACCCGACGCATAATACAATTTCTTAAATAATAAATAATTTCAACAATAAGACATATATTTTATTTTTTATTTTGAAATTCTTGATCCTTTATTGATAGTTTTATAATTTTTAGGAATGATATTTTACCTTGCATGAGAACCGGTATGATATTTGACAATGCTTTGAATCAGTCAGCTGCGTTCGAACTGTTTTAAAAACATCTGATCGATAGTAAACAAGTGTAACCTCAAAATCGGTGAGCGATTCATAAATAATTTGTGCTTTATTCGCAAAATAATTATAATTTTATTGAATAATTTTCCTAGAAAAATATTCAGTACAGAACGGTACTCTTATCAAAATATACAGTTATTGATAAGTAAGCTTTATCGCTCGGTCGCTAACTATTCCTTTAGCAAATTCTTTCATTTTAAAAGGTAATCACAATTTTTCTCTCTTCTCATGAGATCTATTTGAAAAATTCATCACAATAATTATAAGTTTGTTATGTTTTTGCTGAAAGTTTTTTTTGGCTCTTGATAAGCTATCAACGTGCGTACGGACTTATACTATACTATATAAATATACTATTGTTGTTGAAGAACCAATAAAGAATTTTTGATTTGATTTGAAGCGATTTAGTGGCGCATAAGTCTGTACGCGAGTTGATAGCTTATCAAGAGCCAAATTCTAGAGTATTGTTTCCAAGAATCATTTTCATCAAAACAAATTCACTGTAATTACGGAAGATTAGAACTCGCTCTCCGTATCTTGTAGGCAAACAACGGTCGCAGCAGTTGAAGTGACTCTCATTGTTCTTCAGGGCGAATTGCAATTATTGCTATTAGAAGCATTTGCAAGTGTGGCCCTTCAACGGCAGCAGTGAGCCCTCCCAGGGCTTCGCAGGGTTCCAGGGCAAGGGCTGAAAACCAGGCATTATCAGCAGAGAGGCGGCCCTTCCATTGTCGCTGCAGGGCACAAGTGGCTCACGCGCTATTATTATGATAATTGCGGCGTTATAGATCCTTTTGGCATGGCCATGACCCTCCCCTGCCCTGCCCGTTCCACTGTAATAACCATCGTCTGGTTCTCTCTTGAATAAGGGATATCACGTCCTCGCATTTGGAATTTAATCGAGATGGGACCGAGCTTCCAGTTCCAAGCTGCAGCTAGAGCCAACTGTGCTCATAGTTGGGTGCACGTTATGATGGCAGTGTTTGATTAGCAATGGTATTGCTATCTTTGTCTATCATTCAACAAAGCGGATAGCGCTATCTCTTCCTCGCTTTGCTTCGTTCTCAGATCGTCTACATTTTAACAATGTAGAATTAATAATTAATCAACAGCATATTTCATCTTAATTATGGAGATTCATTATGAAAGTATTGAAAAAAATGATTATTTGCTTAATGAAATATGATTGATCATTTTAAACAAGAATGTACAGTTAATATTCCGATGTTTTATCGCTAAATCAGCTACAGTCATTTTTTGTCCAAAATTATACAAACCAGAAGTTTTTAACCCTAGAGACACACTGGGGTGTTTCACACCCAACGGATTTTTTTTCTGTTCTGCAGTTGACAATATCAAACAGATGGGAATTTATGACCAGTCTAAATTAGGTTTGTAGTATTGTCAACTACTCTCCACCACTCCCAGTCAGTAATAGCATTCTACAAGGTCACCAGCTCATCTTGTTCTGCGTTTGAGGTGACTAACACCCCAGAGTGTCTTTTACGTAGGACTTTTATCAAACACTTTTATTACAAAGATTTACTTGTATTGTCACTACGAATGTGGTATGGGATGATGGATCAGATTGGAATAAATGCTCTGATTCTCTACAACTTGAGATTCGAAACAATGAAATGAAGAGACGTGTGTTTTTGATGAAGTTGTCATTGGCAATTATCAAGCCATTCGTTCAAACCGGATTAGGAGCTCCTACACTTAGGCGGAACATACGTATATCTAAAATTAGTATAAATAATATTGATAAGCAGTCCTTTACTTTTGATTTCTGTATGCACTTGGAACAAAAATGATTAAGAAATGATGAAGTATGGTCTAAGTACTTGTTTTTTTTCATATTTTTCAAAGAAGAATGCAAAATTAAATTTGGGTATTCAACACCCCAGTGTGTCTACTGTGTTAGCATAAAGTAAGTGTGTCTCTGTAGGGTTAATTTCGTATTATTGTATATTATTCCATCATCAATAAACCTGTATCAGCTACCGTCTATAGGAGGCATTGACAAGACAGAGGTTCGGCAACGTTGTTCTTCTATATTTCTCCACTGCCATTATAACGTGGACCTCAGTATAGGTCCATGTTATGATGGCAGTGGAGGAAGATGAGAGAGCAGCGTTGCCCATTCTCTGCCTTGCCACTGCCTTCTATAGAAGATAGTTGATACCAGTCGTGCTTTTAGTGAGGTCCACGTTTTTATTTCAGTGGAGTAAGATAGAAGACAGCGTTGCCGATTCTCTTCTTTCTATAGATCAGCTATATTCTTTAGAAAGCAGCCGCAGCTCCGAAAATCGTGCCTAATTTCTATGTCTTCTATGAAATAGTTATATCCTATAGAAGGCAGTGGTAAGGCAGAGAATCGTACCTGATTGATATATTTGGTGTAACACACTATAGTGAGGTCCACGTTATAACGACAGTAGAGAAAGATAGGAGAAAGCGTTTCTCTGTCTTGACACTGCTTCCCATAGAAGATAGCTGATACCGGTATAACTGATGTAATATCAACTGTCCATTCTTGTTAAAAATAATCAAATTTATATTCTACTAGCCGTCAGGCTCGCTCCGCTCGCCGTATCCGTCTAGGCAGCGGGCTCGCTTCACTCGCCTACATTTTTCATTTAAGCATTCTTTATATTCCATCAGAAAGTCAAAGTACTGAGAAAATGCAGAAAAGCTGGGAAAAACGCAGATTTTGGGCGTATTTTTGATGAAATATTAAAGTCACCTCATCACAAAATTTTTAGACCTTAGCTAAACCTCTGTACCAAATTTGGAAATTTTCTGTCTATTACTTGATGAAATAACTGAGAAAACGCTAATTTTGGGTGTATCTTTGGCGTTATTTCAAATTCCTTCTAACACAACATTATTACACCCTAGCTTAGCTTCTGTACTAAATTTGAACAATTTCTGTTCATTTGTTCTTGATTAATCTGAGAAGAAGCAAAAAAAAAAAACGCTGGAAAAACGCTGATTTTGGGCGTATCTTTGGCGTTATTTCAAATTTCTTCTAACACAACATTATTACACCCTAGCTGAGCTGCTGTACTAAATTTGAACAATTCTGTTCATTTGTTCTCGATAAAGCTGAGAAAGCTCTGGAAAAATGCAGATTTTGGGCGTATCTTTTGAATTTTTTTCAAATCCGTTCCTAGTGCGCCTCTAGAGGGCCAACTGAACATACCTACCAAATTTGAACGTCTTTGGTCCGGTAGATTTTTAGTTCTGCGAGTGAGTGAGACAGTCAGTCAGTCAGTGAGTGAGTGCCATTTCACTTTTATTATATAGATTCGTCAAGGAAATATATTCTATAATGATTTGATAATAAATTTTCATAATTGAGATCAAATATTTGCTTAATTGATTGAATCACATTGTTAAATCACGATCTGGCAACCCCACGGAGCTAGAGAAGGATAGCGCTATCTGCTTTTTCGAATGATAGACAAGGATAGCAACACCAATCAAATACTGCCATTATAACGTGGACCTAACTATGCAGCTATAGTTGGCTCCCGCCCATAATGGCAACGTTGCTTGCCGTCTACTAACCATGGAAATGATTGTGGTCAATATCTACGAACTTGGAACATTAAATTATTCAACTTGGAGCATGAAACTATTCGATTTATTCCAAGACAATGGACGGATTTAGTTCGACAACAAATCTAGCAACTCCTTATTGTTCCCCGGTTTATGTTGGTTAGGATCCTCTCAGAGTAGGCCTACTATGCATTAAAATGAAGTATCAGGAAGTTCCACTAGTTCCACTATAGACTTTAGTGCCCACTCTCAACTTCATTGGAGGTTTGTATCCTTGGTCAATTATTGACCGATCGATGACGGAGCAAAATATATCAAACTCAAAGTTGATCAGATTTCCACTAGACAGGCTAATTTCTAATTGAATGAAAAAGACTAAGAAATTGTCATAAAACCACAGATTTATTTATACTTAGAAAGACCGGTTTCGGTTATTACACTATTCTCAATCTCTGATAAACAGTCAGTTTTAGTCTTCTCCATTCAATATGAATAATTACCACAATATCAACTTCTCAACTACACAAAAAGTAATTTCAAATTCCAGCTAATCATGATGTTAGAATTTTTTGGTTATTGGTATTTGAGTGAATATCACGATCACTCCTAAAGTGAGGCCCACGCTATAATGGCAGTAGATAAAGATAGGAGAACAACGTTGCCGTTGTTGACAGAGGTCTTGTCAATGCCTTCTATAGACGGTAGTTGATACAGGTTCATTGACGTTAATATGTTCTGTTCATTCTCGTTTAAAATGATCAATTATATTTTTCAATAATTTCATAATACATTTTCATAATTGAGATGAAATATTTTGTTAATCAATTATTAATTCTACATTGTTAAAAGACGATCTGGCAACAGAGCAAAGCGAGAAAGAGATAGCGCTATCCGCTTTGTTGAATGATAGACAAGGATAGCAATACCATTGCTAATAAAACACTGCCATTATAACGTGGACCTCACTATAGGTCCAAATCGGTAGATTTACTAGCAAGCTTACTCACAAGCTCTATTAGGTTTATTGTTTTGTAACAGTTTATAAGTTTAACTAGGAAGGCTAATTCAGATAATCATTAGGCTATGTCAGAATTTTTCAGTTATGGTTTTTCAAGAGAATATCAGTTTATTTCCAGGTCCAAATCATTCGTTAAGACTAACTCACTTGCATCCTCACACTGACTAGAACTGACAACGGATTATTGTTCTGTAACAGTCAATCAATCAATCAATCAATCAAACTCTTTATTTAATACCTAATTTTTTTTAATCTGTTATTATCCACGTTATAGGAGAACTTTAACAGTTGATAATAGTGATACTATTGAAAATTGGAGTACACAAATTTTGTTGAAAACTGGAGAGAAAAATATTCAATATATTATGACACAGTTTCTCGTTGGATGTGATTTTCATTCATAATGGGAACAAATGCATTCGTGATAGTTGACAACATTCATTAATTCATTCAATTAATATATATTTAAAAATTATGTTTCCCAAACAGGTTTTTACCTTTGGGCTTTATTGTTTTGAAGGATATTTATATATTTCTGTTTTGTAAAATTGTATTGACAATAGAGAAGTTTCAAATCATCAAAATCATCATCAATTTTCAAATCATCATTCCTGGACCGAAAATCAAGTGACAAAGCAATGTGTGATTGCATAACCTCAACATCATTTTATCAAAATTTTTGGAGAGAAATAGTACAGGCTCAGCCTAGTTTCTCCTCCAATGTCATAATTGTATGGTTATAGTGTTTTATATAATAGAGGAATGAATGAATCTACAGAGACACAAATCAAAATATTCACAATATGATTGGGAGAGGATAACAATCCTAAGCTGCCTAATTTTCATAGACACATCTTTGTGTTTTCAATAAGGTTACTCGCTTAATATTGTGTCTAGAAGGAGCGAGAATTATTGAAACGGTTTTTCGTTTATGTAAATACACTGTGAATGTAAATATACTTTATTTTGATAATATCAATCTATGAGTATGTAAATAATGTAGAGACACAGTATCTTGATAATACCTACCAATCTATTTCAATCAATCAATAGTTTATTTTTCCTTCATACAATGCATACATAAATATATAATTACATAAATACAATTGACAATTAACAAAATAAGTTAAAAGTAAAATAGTATTATTATTAAATACGGAAAGTCCCTGAAAAGGTTAAAAACCTGAGCGCAGGGGCCGAGTGTTACTAAAAACAAAATTATTTCTAAGATAAATAAAATTGGTGGATTCCTAATCACATCAAAATTTGAAAAAAAAAAATTACAAAGAAGGAAAGTAAGAAAATACGAGATAACAAAATAAAATAAATTCATGTATCGATTTTCCCACACAGCACACTGATGTTTATAAAACGTTTAATAAACGTTACCTCTTAAACATTTGAAACGTTTAGACAACGTTGTATGTTGTTGGCCATAACGTTTTCTAAACGTTTATTCAACCTTTAGTTTGGTACTGACCTTTACGTTTAATAAACATTTATTTAAACGTTGTATTCAACATTTCGATAAACGTTATATCAACGTTTTGATAAACATTATAGTCAACTTTCAATAAACGTTATATCAACGTTTTGATAAACATTATATCAACGTTTTGATAAACATTATATCAACGTTTTGATAAACATTATATCAACGTTTTGATAAACATTATATCAACGTTTTTATAAACATTATAATCAACCATTAGTTAAGCATTCGATTCTTTCCCAGGTAGCACAGAAACGTTGAAATAACGTTAGAAACACGTAATACCTTAACGTTGAAAAGACACTGGAATTCAACGTTGAAAACACGAAAAAATGTCCGCTGTTTCCAGATTATTTTCAACGTTGAATAATAGTTGAAAAAACATCTTAGTAAGCATTATTTTTAACTATCAACAGACGTTGAAAGCACGTGACAACCATTATTTTCAACTATAAATAGACGTTAACCGGTACCTTATCAATTACATGGTAATATTTCTAAAATAATTTGGAAAGAGATGAAAATACGAAATCATATTTCCATTTATTTACATATGATTTTATGTAACAGAAATATTACCGTGAAATGCGGTACATTGGTAAGGTGACATTAAAAACACGCAATAAAAACCATATTACTTTTGATCCACAAAAATTATTATGATGAAAGTTGTTTAAAAAACTGAGATGGTTACAACTAAATTACCATGGTAATTTAATATACTCTGCCATTGTGTAGCTAAAAGCTCAAAAACATTTTATGTCAGTAAAGCCGCGTTTACACCAAAGTTATTAAAAAAATGTTAATAGCTTAATCCATATAGATTCTATTAGATTGAACGATACTTGACAAACACATATGTTCATCATGTGTATATAAGTTATAATCAATCTAATAGAATCTTTAAGGATTAAGTTATTAACATTTTGTTAATAGCTTTGCTGTAAACGCAGCTTTAGAAACAGAACTTAAAACTATTATATATTATATTGAATGATGAAATACAAAATCAATATTTTGTCATTACCATGTTACAGCAAAACACTTTTATAAACTGCTTATTACACTACATCTAACCACTTTTTAATTTTAAGAACTGAATATACAAAAGTTATGTATACATTCAAACAAAAATGTTGACTGTAATACCTATAAAAATTGCAATAGATACAGTATTGACATTTCAAAAAATCTGGAGTGGCGCACTCACACAACTATCCTTGCCGTTATGGAAAATGATCACCAGACGGTAGTGTTCACGCGCATCTCAAGTCTACTGTTCAAAGATCTGAGCCAGCTGGGCGACAGGACAATGACGCTGGAGACACAAGATGTCTGCTATCTCTTCATAGTGAATGATGAATATAGAATCAACAGTTGCCAACAGTTTGCAATTGAATAATCAAATTTTCTCGAATTTCGAGCTTATTTTCAATGTTATGTGAAAATGTTACTCAATCTTTTCCACTTGAAAATTTTTGTTTAAATAATTGTATCTGAAGCCTGATAATTGAGAATCTGAAATCAAACTTTGCATAGATGAGACGGAACTCCTGAAATTTTCACAGATACGGGACTTGTGGCAGTTGATAGAGCTTAACAATGTCTATTTTAGGTATAAATTTAATTAAAATTGTTGGAGACGTTTACGATAAAATCGCAAAAACCCTGTTTTTGACAACATTTTCGCCATTTTATTCGCCATCTTGAATTACATTTGATAGAAATAGTTCGTGTCGGATCATTATTTTGTAAAGACCTTAAGTCCCAAATTTCAAGTCATTCCGTTAATTGGGAGATGAGATATAGTGAACACAGACACTCATACACATAGACCAATACCCAAACCCACTTTTTTGGACTCAGGGAACCTTGAAACGTATAGAAATTCATAAATTGGGGTACCTTAACTTTTTTGGAAAGCAATACTTCCCTTACCTATGGTAATAGGGCAAGGAAAGTAAAAATTGGTTTAGTTTTAGTAGAAGCACTAGCTGTATAGAACATGAACTAAATGTAACAGAGAGGCTTATGTAGTATACAATAAAGATACTATTATCACAATGTGGCCATTTGTTTGAGAAGGCTAAATTATGGTGGATTTGAAAAAGTTAGCCAACAATCAAAATGCTGAGAGAACAAATGGCCACAGTGTTATTATACAGTCTCTCTGTAGTGTGAAATGAAGAAAGCGAATATTAAATGCATGAAAAGTCTGTATATTGCAAAATCATTACAAAAAAGATGATGGATGTTTGAGATTCTCTAAAAATTTTCTTATTGGCACTTGGCCTAGTTACATGTGATTGGGTGCTGGATCATTTCTCCGTTTTTCTTGACCTCCATCACGGTCTTTGGAGAATCAAAACCAATTTCGGATTATTAACTGGATTTCTTCATTTGGGGCACTGGAAGTAGACTTGATGTTCCACACTGCACCTGAAAACAAAAATTCATAACCCACTGTGAAAAACAATAATTTTAAAATTGAAAACTGCCATGTAGTATATTTTAAGCTAAAGTTCAAACCTTTTTTTTAGTTTAAACAATATTTTTGTTTTCACAGTATCAGTTTGAACTGTCTCGAGTTTAAACTCTAGGAAAGTTTAAACTACCAAAGCAAGAGGTTTAAACCAAATAATTCTGATAACTTGACATCCATAAAGATTTGATACAGAAACATCTGATAGCAAATTATTTTTTTAAGATTTTTCAATTACTTAAGCTGGGATTACACCAAAGTTATTAACAAAATGTTAATAACTCAATCCTTATAGATTCTATTCGATTGAATGGAACTTGACAAACGTACATGTTCATCATGTGTATGATAAGTTATGTTCAATCTAATAGAATCTGTAAGGATTAAGTGTTTAACATTTTGTTAATAACTTTGGTGTAAACGCAGCTAAGAATAAATTCATTTTTAAATGATCAAAAATGGAATTTAATGATTTGATTGTATGGTATGAGATGTTGTGGTATTTTTCCATAATTGAAAGAATAAGACTTTGATATTGTCAAAATAAAATAAATAAAGTTGTATTGACAATATCAAAGTCTTATTCTTTTAAAAATTATTCTTATTATTTTTTAGCAATAGCTACCTAACCTAGTCTATAAATCAAGAATTCACAGATCTTTGAATTACTAAACTCAGTGATGTAAGTAGCTCAAGATGGGTTTTAGTTATTCTTTTTTAATGAGCAATAAAAGTGTGTACTGCGTTATAATTTCAGAATTTTCTGTCTGAATTTAATGTCAGAAATTGAATAAGAATACAGTAACATATGTGCCCACTTTAAAAACAAACAATTTGAAGCAACCAACTAGGCAGGTTTTTGGTAACTTAGCCCAAGTTAGGCTGGTTTAGTAAAGTTTAGCTTGAAAGTTTGTAGTTGATGACTACTAATCAAAGCATAGTCTATTTTTGAGATTGAAATATAGGCTTATTAAATTTATTTATTTATTCATAGATGGCTTTCATTGGCAGAGAGATCATTTTGGATGTTCTGCCTCGCCGTATTACCCAATGTCATTTTTTCCTATCAACACTCAAGTTTATAGGTTATATATTAAGTTCTTCATGTTTTCAATATATTAAATAAGATGATATGAAAGATGGTACCTAATATAATATGGTTTATTTTTTGAACTTTACAAATAAATAATAAAGACTATACCACGAGGAAACGTTTTCAGCATAGGTTAATCCTAACACATTCACAGAAAACTTTAAAGGTAACAATCTGAAGTTTAGGCTATATGAGTAAAAATCAAGTATATCTTATACATAATATAATAAATAATTTTAAATGTGTAACTTACCTTTCAATCATTCAACGGATAGAGTTCACAAAAATTACAAGATGAACACAACACAACACAGCTATAAAATGGAGGTTATTTTCTTGGAGTTGAGTTGTTTCATTGCGCATGCTTGAATACAATTTTGCGCGATATTTGAATATTGCAGAATAAGTTAATTCATAGATTCCGTGTTTTTAGAATAATTTACATAATATTAAGCATAATTTAAGTGAAGCCACATGAGTGGTTTGTGATTGACACTTTAAATTGTTGGAATCAATATAATAAAAGTAGTTATCATATTTCGAATTGAAAACCTGAAAATGATTTCAAAGTCTTAGTGTGTTATTTTATAAATGGCATGATTTCGAGCATAAACAAAAATCCAATTGGAAAAAATGATATAACTTATTCAATTTTGGATAGAATCATTTGAGATTTTAGGAGAACGTTGATAATATAAACAGAAACGTACATGATTTTTTTCAGAATTTTCCATCATCAATTAGCATAATTTCAAAATTTTAAACGTCAGTAGCCCGTCAACGGCACGTTTGACGGGATTTTTGCATACAGAAAAAATGCTGGAAATTCACTTCTACAGCCGAATTAGTCATGAAAGACTGTTTTTTGAACATTTTTGGGAAACTTGAAAATCAGTCAAATTTATTTCAAAGTCCCTATATCTGGATTAAAATTAGCGCAAAAGGTCTATTATATCATCAACAGTGCGTTGTAGACGATTTTCACAAGAGACAAAAAGTGTTTGAAATTCAATTCTGCATCCGAGTTATTGATCAGAAATACAATTTTTTTGACTTTTTTGGGAAACTTAAACATCTGGCAAATTTATTCCAAGTCCCTCTGGATTATCGCTAACAGTCAATTATATCGTTAACAGTGCGTTGTAGACGATTTTCGCAAAAGACCAAAAGTGTTTGAATTGCAATTCTGCACCCGAATTGATCAACAAAAAGCCTGAAGTGAGACATTTTTGGAAAACTCAAAAAAAAATTCAGTCATCTTAATTGGTGCAAAACATTATTTTTATCTCGATAGTGTGTTGGAGATGATTTTTGAAGAAGATAGAAAGGGGTTAAAATTCAATTCCACTTAAGAATTGTTGGTCAGAAAGCCTAAATTGAGACATTTTTAGGGATTAAGTTACACCGGTGAGGGGGGGAGGAGACACCTTCTGAAAAAAATGTTCGATTTTCACTTTTAACATTTTCACTTAGTTTGTTGACTGGGTAGGTACTGTAAAAATTCCATACTGTACCAACCTTTCTAACGTTTATTTTAGTAAACATTTCTAACGTTTATCAAACGTTGTTTTCATAACGTTTATCAGCATTATACATTCTAGACGTTTATTAAACGTTTATAGAGTAAACGTTTATTTTGGTAAACTTTTCTAACGTTTATTAAACGTTGTTTTCATAACGTTTATCGGATTTATACATTTTAAACATTTATTAAACGTTTTTTAAACTTTTTGTGCTGTGTGGGATTGTATGAAGGAAAAATAAACCAATTTCCAACATACAGTTCAAACATAGCATACAAACTCTTCACATTACCATTGTCTACATAGTTCAATCAATCTAAACAAGCATAATATGAAGTTATGAACAACAAGCCATTCATGTACGATATATGAACGAATATGAACAACAAGCCATTCATGTACGATATATGAACGAATATGAACAACAAGCCATTCATGTACGATATATGAACGAATATGAACAACAAGCAATTCATGTACGATATATGAACGAATATGAACAACAAGCCATTCATGTACGATATATGAACGAATATGAACAACAAGTCATTTATGTACGATATATGAACGAATATGAACAACAAGCAATTCATGTACGATATATGAACGCTCTTGTAACTGAACCAAAGTTTCAATTTTGTTTCTGTTCTGAAGTACAACACTGAATAAAATCTGAATATTTTCCACAAGCAAAACACACTTCTAGATCATAACATGAATGCTGATGTTGTAGTTGAAGGCATAAATCTGGGAGGGCCCATAAAATAGTGAGTAATCTTACGGCAAGATAAAAATTTGAAAGCCAAGCTGTCCCATACATCATGACGAGAGCTAGAGGGAGGGGTGTTTCCTTTCAAATCTCATATCGTTCGGTGTCTGAGTGTCGCTAGGGGGGCACCAGCCCACCATCTGGCCTATGTAACCCACTCTGACACTATTTGGCAGACAGAGCTCGGCCATTTGAGCCGGTAAATGCAGTAGGAAGCTCGTAAACCATCTCTGTTGTCTCTACTCTCTCACGCACACACTTCCGAAATAATTGAATCGACAAAAACTAGTAGCCAGCTCCTCGCAACGGAACTACATTATAATTTTGCTGCTTTTCTCACTGGCCATCTGTTGTTTTAGTCGGTTGCTGTCAGATCAGCTGTTTCTTCACCTTCTAGAATGTTGGAGAGTTTAAGTGGTGTCGTATGGATTTTGTCTGATAAATGAGATTCGGAAAACGTTTATGACATAGCTCGTTAGCTCCTGAAAACGAATAACAGCCATCCATTGTTTCCACTGTTTGCCAGGAATTATTTCATGTTACCCTGAAATTAATGAAGCCACTGGCTCTAGAGTCTACAGTTTAGAGAGAAAGACGAATTTACAGAGGTGGAATTTGGCAGAAAGTTGTATATTGACAACAATACATTGATTGTTCAAATTATCTAAATTTGGGAAAGAAACAGTTTTGGGGTTTAAGCCTGTTGTTCCTTCTCCAATCCTTCATAATATTGTATCTATCAATGCATAAATAAATGAATAAAACTCTTCCAGTGGAAAGTTGGAGGAATTCTATTTGTTTTGTATTGAGGGGAATGCATGATAACATTCACTCTTATAATAGTCTCTCCTGATAACGGTGAACCTTTACTGGAATAAGAGACTGTAAGATTAATGACATCATATAATTCCAATAATCTGAATGTTTTTAAACGAAAAGTTGATATTTTCAAGGCTAAAAATATCAGTTTTTTCAATGGTAAGGTTTGTTCAGCTATGTGGTCTATTAACACACTTATTAGGTCACTATTACTGTAATAGTGAGTGAATATTCATGTTCATTATGGACTACTTCTCTATTTGAAAACATTATAATACTATACTAGTAGTTCTGTGAACAGTAGACCTCACGCAGTATTAACATCCACAAGTACCTGATTGAAACTATAGACCTTATGGAAATACAGCAATAGACTGGCTTCTCCACACTTCTGTGTAATCACTTGTCAGCTGATTTATGATGAATAATTCTATAGTCTGATTTTTACTCTAATATTGGCGTATGAAGGAGGCTCCTTTTTCATTTAATATTATTCTTGAAATGCAAAATTTCCAAAAACCTTGTAAATACGTCGACGCGCAATTAAAGAAGGAACATACCTGTCAAATTTCATGAAAATCTATTACCGCGTTTCGCCATAAATGCGCAATATATAAACATTTAAACATTCAAACATTTAAACATTAAGAGAAATGCCAAAACCGACGACTTGAATCTTAGACCTCACTTCGCTCGTTCAATAATAATGAATGGTACAGCTCTATAACATTATGTAACCCAAATATAAGTTTCTTTTTTCGCTGAAGAAAAGAAAACAGTTGGTAGCCCTGAATCCTCATGCTCATATTATTGGTAGGGAATTTTGTAATTCTACTGAGCATGAAAATTCATGGATTCATTAGATAATATGCTAGTTCTGGTCGTGGTAATCTGTCGATAGATTTATTGGTGATGAGTTTGTCAATCTTCATTGAAACAAATAGGATGCGATTATCTCCAGTTGAAGCTTCTCCTCTTGTAAAATCTCATGATATCCAATATTTGATTATGGAAACAAACAGGCGCGGTTGGAAGGTTTGTTAAATGGCTGTTAAATACCACTTGGAACCAATCAGTGAAGCGAAAGACGTGTTTAATTATCACTCTTAATCATAGTTTAAATTTATTAGACTTTTGTGCAACCGGGCCACGTGGATATCGATTAAAATTATTCATTTCAAGTTTTTGTAATATTTGAATAAACTCTCTGTTCTATTGAACCATGATGTTGAATTTTTGTAATTTGTAATACATCCAACTATCGAAGTGGAAAAAATTGAACTACTCTTGAAAATGAGAATGATCTATATGGAGGGATTCATATTATAAGAAGACATTTTCAGAATGACAATATTTTAGGCTATGTTTAACCCTAAAGAGACACAATGGGATGTTTCACACTCCGGGGATTTATTTTCTGTTCTGCAGTTGACAATATCAAACAGATGCGAATTTTTGCCCAGTCTAAATTAGGTTTGAAGCATTGTCAACTGCTCTCCACCACTTCCAGTCAGTAATAGCATTCTACAAGATCACCAGCTCATCTTGTTCTTCTTTTGGGGTGTCTAACACCCCAGATTGTCTTTTACGTAGTACTTTTATCAAATACTTTTTCACAAAGATTTACCTGTATTGACCACTACGAATGTGGTATGGGATGATGGATCAGATTGGAATAAATGCTATGATTCTCTACAACTTGAGGTTCAAAACAATAAAATGAAGAGACGTGAGTTTTTGATGAAGTTGTCATTGGCAATGATCAAGCCATTCCTTCAAACCAGATTAGGAGCTCCAACACTCAGGCGGGACATACGTACTTCTAAAATTAGTATAAGTATTGATAAGCTTATAAGTATTGATAAGCAGTGCTTCACTTTCGATTTCTGTATGCACTTGGAACAAAAATGATTAAGAAATGATGAAGTATGGGCTAAGTACTTTTTTCTCTTCATTTTTCAAAGAAACATGCAAAATTAAATTGGGGTGTTCAACACCCCAGTGTGTCTACTGTGTTAGCATAAAGTAAGTTAGTGTGTCTCTTTAGGGTTAAAATTTTTCTGTTGTCATTTTCCAGAGTTTCTACAACTAAAAATGACCAGTCGATGATCATGTAATGTTTATTATAATGAACTCATATTCAATGGCCCAACTTTGAAGTCTCGAAATAAAAATTGTTCAATAGAAAACACCACAGAGGAACAGAGCTCTTATTCCGTCACGAATTTCAGTGCGGTAGCTGAAAAGTGGAAGTTCGTTAACTCCTTCTCTTGTCTGGACTTTACTGCATCGAATTCCTGTTTCTTTAGGTCGCTCTCAGCGCTTGAATAAATAAATAACAAACGTTCCGGCGAGTTGGGAGAATAAATAGAGAAAGGAAGAAAGAGAGAGTGAAAGAGAGCGAGAGAGAGAGAGAGAGAGTGTGAGAGACGGGCGCATTCAACCCTGAGTCGAGGGGTCGTTGGTTTCCGGTAATTTTGTCATAGGGCCGAAATGAAAATATCGTTTTGAAATCGGGCGCACAGCGTGGATAACGTGATGCATTCAGTGAGAGATGGGAGATGGGAGAGTGAGAGAGAGAAACAGTGAGAGAGCAAATAAGCGAGAGAAGCGATATGAAAAAGCAGTTGGACGTTGTACCATTACGTGAGGACGCGCCACTGCTTTCAATTTTGAGCCTACAGGCTTGGACCGTCCCATACATGCACAGATGCTGCCAAATTGATAACCCTTGAAATCTTTCTCACACACTCACTCTCTCTCCCACTCACTCTCTCTCCTATTTCAACTGAAGCTATTCTCTCTCCCTTCATCTCTCTCCTATTTCAACATAAGCTATACATGCATTTTTTCTCTCTCTCACACACACGCACGCTCTCGTTCCATCTCTCTCTCTCACTATTACTATTACTATTCACTGTTTTCA
The DNA here is from genome assembly GCF_014356525.2 of Nilaparvata lugens. Lineage (NCBI taxonomy): Eukaryota > Metazoa > Arthropoda > Insecta > Hemiptera > Delphacidae > Nilaparvata > Nilaparvata lugens. The sequence continues at coordinate 79,390,475 of NC_052507.1, forward strand.
CTATTACTCATTCTAATTTCATTCATTCATTCATCCCATAATTCTAAGATTCAAATCAACTAGCTTTTAAGTTACTAAGTAGAGTTTCTTATTTGAACATTACTTCGAGTTATAACAGCTCTAATCCATCACAACCCGGTCGTGTGTTAATGGGGAGGATATTTTATATCCTTCTTAGAGAATCGACAATTTATTATTTGTTGAAACACCTCCGATTTATGAAGTTACATTACAATATAATATTATCGTTATTCTAATTGCATTCATACTTTATTCTCGTTGATTAATTTCTTATACTTTGTAAAATTCGTTGAATAATTAGCATTAACGTCATTCAATGTAGATAAGTGTGTAAACCAGTAAATATTGTAACATACATATAAAGAACTCTAATCTCTCTCTCTCTCTCTCTCTCTTCCACTCTCTCTCTTTTTAATAAAGGCAGCTAATCAATCAATTAATCAATCAATCTCTCATTCTCTCTTTCTTTCCTCTTTCACGCTCATTCTATCTCTCTCTCTCTCTATCTCATTATCTTCTCTTTGTATCTCGCTTTTCCACTCTCTCTCTCTCTCTCCTTAACTTCGCCCTCCTAGGTTTTTAATAAAGGCAGCTAATCAATCAATCAATCAATCAATCTCTCTATCTCTCTCTCATTTTTTGGTAGAAAGTTAGTGGGAAGGATATTTTGAATATTCTTTCCGAAGAATGGACTTTGATATGTCCAATAACAATATTGTATATAGTTATTCTAAATTGCTTTTATACTTTTTATTCCATATCAAATCTATCTCATTATCTTCTCTTTGTATCTCGCATTTACATATACATTTCAATAATTATTTTCTTAGTCTATATTATGTAAATTCATCTATAATTTTGCTGTATTGTAAGTTATTTTATATAATTGTATAAGCCAGTATAAATTGTAATCTACATAAATAAAGTACTCAATCAATCAATCTTTCTCTCTCCGTCTCTCTCATTTTCTTTCTATCTCTCTCTCACTCACTTTTTTCCCTCTTACTCTCTCTCTCTCTCTCACTCTCTCTCTTTCTATCTCATTACCTCCATCTTTCTATCTCGCTTATTCACTCTTCATCTCTCTCCTATCTCAACTAAACCTCTACATGCTGCATAATGCACTTTATAAATTGACCAGCTAGCAGACTGGAAGTACTGAATAGACCATTGTGCTCATGATGGAGGCCCAATCTACGTAATTACCTGGGAGATGATGATAGCCGGGCCGCCGTATCATTATTACAGAAAAGATAGTGACAGTGGAAAAAGAAGTTGCTGTCTGAAAGGGAAGATAGCATCTGAGAGTGATTGTCGAAAAAAACATAGACTGTCAGCAGATAGCCTACGTGCTATGAGTCCGCCGCTCTGATGATGTTCAGCATTAATAGTACTATTTTCCGATTTTTTACAACTAGAATTTTAGTTCTAAACCGTGGGTTTCCTCCTAAATTTGTAATTTTCCAGTCATTTTACAGCTAAAATTTTCAAGACTATCTTCAGAATTATAGAATATCAAGTAAGTTATTACATCAGTCTCTTACATTTTATCATTTTTTCGACTTTTTAGAACTCAAATTCTTGTTTCAAACCGTGGTTTTCATCCTAAATTTGTAATCTTTCAGTCTTTTTACAGCCAAAATTTTCAAGACTATCTTCAGAATTATAGAATATCAAGATGTCATTACATCAGTCTCTCACATTTTGTCATTTTTTAGAACTCAAATTCTAGTTTCAAACCGTGGTTTTCCTCCGAAATTCATCATTTTTCAGTCTTTTCACAGCCAAAATTTTCAAGACTATCTTCAGAATTATAGAATATCAAGTAAGTTATTACATCAGTCTCTTACACTTTGTCATTTTTTAGACTTTTTAGAACCCAAATTCTAGTTTCAAACCGTGGTTTTCCTCCTAAATTCATCATTTTTCAGTCTTTTCACAGCCAAAATTTTCAATACTATCTTCAGAATTATAGAATATCAAGATGTCATTAAATCAATCTCTCACATTTTGTAATTTTTTAGACTTTTTAGAACCCAAATTCTAGTTTCAAACCGTGGTTTTCCTCCTAAATTCATCATTTCTCTGTCTTTTACAGCCAAAATTTCCAAGACAATCTTCAGAATTATAGAATATCAAGTTGTCATTACATCAGTCTCTCACATTTTGTCATTTTTTAGACTTTTTAGAACTCAAATTCTAGTTTCAAACCGCGGTTTTGCGTAATACCTACTATACGAAGAAATCGTACTCATGGTTGAACGGTTATAATCTTAGTTTATTGTCTTATGATTCAAATTATATATTTCCGTGTCCCCCCCATGGAGCTGGATTTTGACACATGACGCTTCAACTGGGGCGGATCTGTGACAAAGTATACAAACCAGAATTTAAAATTTAATTAGATTGAAAACCAAGGCGAATAAAAATATTGCACCAAACCGTAAACTGCCAAGTTTTCAAAACTTGAAAACATTGAATTATTTAGAAATTTAAAGCTTGACAAACTTGAAACTTCAGCTACTGAAAACACTACCCCAGGTAAATTAGGAATCTAAATGCAAATTTCAAGTTATTCAGTTGAGTGGTTGGGTGATAATGCGTCATTGATGAATTTATTTCCTATCCTCTACGTGTATGAGCCAAATCTTTCCTTTATTATACATAGCTAGTATAGGTATTATAGATAGCTGGCAGCTAGCTATTTCAAATGATTTTCTAGGTAAATGATTTTCAGGTAAATAGCTAGTAGTCAATGACTACTCAATTATACTCTCCATCAAAATCATGTGCAAAAGTTCGAGTACTTTCATAATCCGAAGTAATAATAATTCTAGGACTCCATCATGCTATCGACAAGCAAATGTCGTTCACATAAAAGTCTATTCTGGAAACAGGTCGTTCTTATCCGACAGAATCGTGCAGATGCTCTGTCAATATTGAATGAAGCCAATCAAAAAAGCCTTCTCAACAACTCGCAAGAAGTGCGACAGAGACAGACGATACGAGATGCAAGAAGTGCGACAGAGACAGACGATACGGGCGAGACAGAACGGGGAACTGGAGAAGGGATAAAAGCAACTCGATATTGAATAAATAAGAAGAAGCTGGTTGAAATTAGAAATGGAATGGAGGGACGAAAAGTTTTTGACAGCACTAGGGGCCGTCTACAGCTACGCACTTTTCAAAACTCTTCTCTCATCCACTCTCTGTCTCTTTCTCTCACCGCACTTTTTATCTTTCTCTCATTTTCTTTGTCCGAATTGACAGAGCGGTCGATGCGCCGCATGATGGAGAAAGGTGAAACCAATCAAAATGACATCAACGGATTTTCCGTTCTTTTTTGCGAATAAAATTCCCGATGCTATCTCACCATCTGTGTGGCATGCTGGCTTCCCCATTCAACAAACTAGAAACAACTTAGTAATTTCTCTATAATTACAATTCACTCGCCTCTCAACAGAGGAGTTCCTCCGCTCAAATGTCAATGCAGTTGCGATAACTCAACAAAATGGTGGGGAAATTCTTGTTCTGCTCTTAATTATTGTTGTTGTAGTCGTTGTTATTTTTATTATGGTCTGACTGACATTTCCCTTGTCAGGGTTGAGCCTGTCGTTTCCCCCTCCTCGCCACTTCACCACCCCCAATGATTGTCAGACAGACCTGTCAAACTCCCGGAGGACCCGAGTTGATTTTAATGGGGCGTTTCAACTTGACGTATGGCATTATGCTTGTAAAGTGCGAATCACCCTGCTGTGCTGGGTCCTCTCTCACACACACACTCTCTCTCTGTCTCTCACTCTCTCTCTCTCTCTGTCACTCTCTCTCTCTCTCTCTCTCTCTCTCTACAGTTGTCCTTCATCACAAACAAATAATTTGGAAGTTGCTTTCTTCTGCAATCTGTTTCCCTATTGAAAAAGTTTCATTTGGTTAGAAACTTTACAAACATTGAATTTTGTTCCCTCTACTACGATATCTCAGCTTCAATCGAATCACTCTACAATACCTCGACAGCTTTTTATTCTTTATGAAATTCTATTTGAATCTAAAGGTGCTACAGACTTTCGATCTGCTCCGCGATCGAACGTCACTCGAGCAGATCGATTGATGATCGACCGGGGAGCAAGAGTGGAACGCGAGAAGAGCTAACATCTCCCGTAACGTTGATGGTCGGAGTGATTGCGGAGCGAGTGCGGTACGTGCGTGGAGCGATTGCGGAGCGAGTGCGGAGCGTGCGCGGAGCGTGTTGGAGGCGCGTATATCTGTACGCACATTTATCCAGTCAGTAATTCTCATGTAACCTTCCTTGAAAATTTTGATGAAGGTACTTTAATTACATTTATTTACAGAAGGTACTTTTACATTTATTACATTAATAACTTTAGAATGATATACTATGTTTGCTACAATATTTGTTAATATTGTCAGTATTGCATCGACAGCGTTAGAGTGAACATCGTAGTGCTAGCCTCTGTAGTAAAATTTTCATAAGGAAAATTCCTTTGTGAAATCCTTTGGAATGTATAACTCCTCTAAAAACTTTGACATCTTTTCCAGGAATGGAGAACTATGATGAATTAGAAGAAGAGCCTTTTTTAACAAAATCTTCCAAGTTCAACAAAATTTGTAAGAATGATTCATACTTGTAGGAGACTATGTTTGAGAATCTCAACAATTTGATGACCTTATTTACTCAAGCTTTTTTTTATTTATTAGTCTTACCAATGTATTTGGATACAAATTATTCATTTTCAGGAGTTCTTGCTTTCAATTTACAGGAGGAGAAGATGCCAATTTATAGCCAACCCTATCCACCTCTAGTTAAATACAATAGACAAATGATATGAAACATGAGAGTAATATATGTTCGAAGGATGATCGCTCCACTCTTTTCTTATTGTTAACTTCGCTAAAACCTAACCTCACAAATGTGAAACGTCCAATCCAGCTGACAAAGCCTGGTAATACATTATTTTTATATAATAAATTGATAATAAATATTATGATTATTGCATTTATGTAACATTCGTAATAGACAAATATCATGAAATTCTTGTGTAGTTGAGAAGTTAATATTGTGAAAATTATTCAGTTTCAAACTATGGTTTTTGACTATCTCTTCGTCTTTTTATTCAATTTAAAATATCATGAATGTGTAGAAATAATATTAACACAAGGAAAAGTGAAGAAAACGAATAAGGAAGACGGGGTGGATTTAAAGTGTCAAGGTGAAATAATGGAATGAGGGTTTTGATAAAATCAACATTGAAATACTATTGTCATGAACTGAAAATTTTGGACTCCGTTCATTCAGAAAGCTATCTATGAACAAGTATCTATTGTGTGTATATCGTATTGTGGGACACACAATAAGCTTCGGTTGATGTGTGTGGTTCTTTGAACCTTTGGATCTTTGAATCCGTCCCTTCAAAAACATAAACATATCGTATTAATATAAACAAAATAAAATTTCTGTACACAGATATTTGTACAAATCTTATACAAAATATGAGCTACTACAAAATTTCTAAATTGTTTTTATTAATTTGTTAAAAAGTAGCCCTTGTGAGTGAAGTGTAGCAGCATCACATATAGAATACTCTGTTTTTTATAATTAATTGAGAATGAGAATTCATTGTATGCTGAATCTTTTACGAGCTACACAAATTTGGAATTTATGAAAATTAGAGTGAAATGTAACTATATACATGCATCAGTTGGGCATACTTCAATTATTAATCGCAGTAAAAATCACAATTTTACAACAATACTTCCAATCACATGAAGCCTGTTGAAAAATCACAGTTTCCAATCACATTATAGACCCACCTTCTTTCCCATTACTCATACCGATATCCACTTCCAAACCTGGAAGGTATGCAGTTGAAGGTGAGTGTGGAATGCACAATCTTACGTGACTGCATCTTGGACAAAAAGCCGGGGGAATTGTGTCAGACAATCGATCAAGGTCTTTCCGAGCATGAGTGGCGTGAAGGTGACACCACGATTGTCCGACCAAGATGATTGCACGCGGAACGAAGATGGCCGACATCATCATCTGGTCCAGACCTGGTCGATCTCTCGTCGATCCCCCCGACAATCGTGAGGGGTCCAAATTGGCCCTTGAGGGGGTCGTTAGCCAAGCTAGACGTTTTCCATTCCGTCAGTCATTAACTACTACCGTGCACCAAGGTTGGCATCCTCCCAGGAAGCTTTCAACCACTCTTCTCCAACGGCCATTATTTCACTCTTCCCCTGGCCTTCATTGGCCTATGATTTGAGCTCATTGTACCAACTCTTCATTTTGTTGTGTGGGCCCTCTTTTTCATGCGATGAGGTTCCTCATTTGTTGGAGTTTGCCTTTGTTGGAGGGGAGAAAATTGTTCAATCAACCGTGATGGTTCTGTCAACTGAAGTGCTCGTTGTAGAGAGGTTGATGTGCGTTGTAGTACAGTAGTTGAAGCACAGATGACTGAAATAATATTTATTTTATTTTTTTAATATTTAATACTTTTTAATATTTCTTTACTTTATGGTTGAAGTGAACTAGTCACACTATTACATCGCATCATTATTAATAGTTTGAGACTGTCTTCGGAAGTTCTGAATTGTCACCCTGAAGATGACACCATAGGTGTCAATAATTTTTTAATAAATTCGTGTTATTTTTAGACAATATTCGGATGTTTTATTACAAAAATAAGCTACTATATTTTGACTTGGATTCTATTTTGATTTTGTCTGTGACTCTGTGAACCTTTCTATGTTTGTATAAAACCAATAAAAATGAGAATATTGAAATAAGTATAAAAGTGACATGATAATTGCTAGTTACTCAAATCATGCCTCCATATAATTTTCATAATAACCGTATTTTGTTCATAGCGTATTTGTAAGTTCAGTCATGACTTGTGAAGGAGTTTGTGTCCTTATTATCGTTCAATATTTGTATGGTATTTACAATAATTGAGTTATCATACAATATTTTTTCAAATTATACCCAACTGGAGACAATATCTAGACATAGACATACAAAAATGTTCCAATTAATGGTGATTTGAATGTGATATTTTTGTTTTTTATTCTGTTTTCAACCATCAAAATTAAAAATTCTTAGTTTTCGTTGTTTTTTTAGTGAAAATAGACTAAATTTTGGAAAAGTGAAACCATAAATCTATTTCGGACTTTTAAAATGTTATCTAAATTAGGAAGAAGAATGGTACAAGGAGTATCCTTATTTTTCTCTCCCAATCAGTGCTACTTTGTAGAAATTATAAATAAATAAATTATAGACAAGACGATGTGTGTTTGACAATGATGCAATAAACAACGGGCAAATACTTAGACAATGATCAAATGAATAGAAAAGAGATATCGTGTTCCTGTTTTTGTTTAAGAACGGTTCTACTCAAATGAACCTTTAAAGCCTAAGCCTTAAGCTGAGCCTCAAGTCATAGCCATTATTCAGTTCAAATTCAAGTCACAATAGATTTAAATGAGTTGAAGAGGAATATTTTGCAGTGTTTGGTTCGGTTTTAGAGAGCTGATGACTTGCACATACCGGTATATTGTTGAAAAATGATCTTTGAAACACTTATGAAGTGAAAAATGCACTTTGGTATTGTATAATACCACAGACAAGAATGTATCTGAGATAATACCAGCTTCACATAATAATACTAGGTTTATCGTCAGCCATATTGGAAATACTATGATTGAGAATAAATATTAAAGATTGATGCATAGCTCTGGGATATCCACTATCGTGCTCCTTTCTTACGATATCTACTATGTTGTAGTTCCAGGTTTTGAAAATAGTATGATTTGAGTGTCTCATTCAGTAGTAACGAAAGCCTTGAAAAATGTAAGCAGAGTTGAATGTACTACACTTTCAACTCCATAGATAATTTGAGAGATTATTCTGAGATGAGGCAGCATGATATTAATATACCTGCTACTCTAGAGAAAAGTTTCGCAATACTAAAAATTGTGGTTGGAATCTTGAATCTTGAATCTCAAATTTAATAGAGCGTTTAGTTCCCGAGCAACAAACAGCAACTCGTAGTTGATTGAAAGATTTCAGGGCTAGCATAATGGCAATTGAACAAAAAACACATACTTTATATTTCCGATAATACTGTAATAGTGTGAATATTGAGTGGGTATTATTGTAGTTGTTTTTGGGTATCTCATACTATTTTTCAGGTTTTTGAACTGAAATGAACTTTGATTCTAACTGTATGTTGAACCCTGCGTTTTAAGTGTGAGAATTGACTCTGTCTTGTTTGAATTTGCTAACTTGTTGCTTAGTTGTCAAAATTAAAGCAATTCTCGTACATTTTTCAAATGCAGTTTCAATTTCATGTCAAAAAGCCACTGTATTTGAAAATTGTACGAGCATTGACCTTTTTGCAGCTTTGGCTTTTCCACTGGAAGTTATGCTCAACGCTCGTGGAGGAGGAATAATTTTCAGTGAAAAGGCCATAGTTGGTATTGAGACGTGAACGAAAAATCATGTAACGGCGTGCGAGCCTCGGTCCTCTGAATGGGCCGGAGGCCCATTTCCCATTCAGAGGGACAAATTGTCAAGTTTTCAGTTATCAGTAATTTTTATCTAGTTGAATAGGAAACCAAATTTTATAGAGTTAGTAGGAGTAGAATCAGGAAATTATTTGTGCGTGTGAGTTTAAGTATAGTGAGTTTTATTAAAGCGTATGTGAGTGTTTCTGAAGAGTCCAAGTTTGAATATTGTTAAAATGGTGAATGCCGAACTTTTGTTGTTTTTCTTATTAAGCTCATAATCTAATTTCATAGAATGACCGAGGCCCAAATTTAAATGCAGCAAGTTAGCAGGTTTCCAAAATGTATAGATTGAATTAATTGAATATACCTTCTTTTTTGAATCAGTTACTGAGTAACGAATCCACTAAGAGCTCCCAACCAATCAAGGATTCAAATACCGGTAGATGATTTGATAGCAGTAAACTTCAGCATAATTTTAGTAAATATTATAGAAGAGAAGCAACAACCCCCCTCCGTTTACAATACAATACAAGTGATATCAAACAAATATGATGAGCCCTGAGATGATGAATAATTCTTTCAGGCTGGAATTCAGCGTGACCCACTATGGCTTCAATTCCATTTCCAACGTTTCCAGATGAAAAGGGGAGAAATGCATTGTGTGACCCACTCGTTAGAAGATTGTGAACACGGCATGGTGTGTACTCTACGTGCAACTCATTTGTTTTCATTGTCTGCGTATTGTGAAGCACCAAGTGTTTAGAAAAGAGTGAGAGTGAGGAAGAATTGAGAGGGAAGGTCGGAGGTTGTTTAGAAAAGAGAGAGATCAAGGTGGAGGGTTAGGAAGTGTTGAGAGGGGAAGATGAAGGGAGAAGAGTGCAATTTAAAGAGAGAGAATAGTTGGAGCTTGATCGGTCTAGGGAGAGAAGAGAAAGAGGGAGGAGAAGAGTTGAAAAGGGGGTGGAGAGGTTGGAAGTTGATCGCTCTAGGGAGAAAAGAGAAATTTCGAAAAGGGAGGGTTCGTACCGTTTTGCCAGAATGAATGGTTCGCGTTTGCGGACTTGAAGTGCCAATTCCAGCCAGCTGTTTTCTATTACGTCACCCCTCACCACCCACAAACACAACCCCCTTCCCATCAAAAAATTCCGACTCCACCCTCATCAAGCTCACAAACGCCGCCAAAAATGCGTGAGGCAATTCAATGCTTTCAACTTTTCTTGTCTAGAATTCTCTACACATTTTGCAAAAGTTCCCTCAAATAAGAATCTATCAATCAATCTTGCTTTGCTCTATCATAGGATAAAACAATCAGTAAAACAGTATACGTTTTCTTTGGCTCTAGTAAAGAGAATAATATAATACTCTCTTCATGGTTTATATTTTTATATTGCTCTAGCCTTTTGGGATTTTATTACCTTAGGAAATGTACAAAGAGAATTCTCTCTTGATAGAAAAAATACCATACCTATTTCATCTTAGAAGATATACAAAGAGTATCATATCCTCTTTGATAGAGCTCTATTGAAATACATTTTTTATTTATTCATTCATGTACAATTAGTGGACTTATGTGTTTCTAGACTAAGTAAAACAGCTTGAGTACATTAGTTACCGCTATAATATCTATTTCCAATCATGTAGCAAAATCATGAAAGGAAAGAAATTTGCTTTGTATCGGACAAATGAATTTTAACTCAAATCTCCAATTTAAACACTTTTAACCTGTACCTATAAACATTTCTCCCTAATTCTGGAAGCAAAAATTAATTACAAATACTAAAAAATTGGATAAGAGAAAACTATTTCTTTTCAATTGAAAGCATCATCTAATTTTTTAAAATATATTTTAAAGCGTGGATTATTTTTTTTCTCTATTATTGTATAAAACTAGGAAACAACCAATGTAACAGATTTATTTCAATCATAACTAGCTGATTGCAACTCTCACCAGCGGGCAAGGCTTGATTCCTTTTGCTGGTGATGCCGGATTACCATTGAGAAGTATCTAATTATGATTTTGGTATTATGCTTAATTTTTATTTTATACTTTTGATTATAAAATTATGTATTTCCTTTTATTATGTTTTGAATATGTATTTATTGTATGGCAAATAAATGATTTGATTTGATAATTTCCTAGCACACTCAACTGAATAATACACTAATAAATGTAATTAATGTTTCTATATGATTCAGAACTAAGATGGCGGAGTTTTTCTCGCTGTAGTACGTATCTCTCACTATGATTAGTCTCATTACACACACAAGCCTAGAGCTCATGTGGGCATCATCCTGAGCAGAAATGAAAGAAAAGATAATTGAAACAGCATCAAATTCGGTAATAATGATGAGCTCTCAATGAGTTTAGCATTCAACTTCAAGGTCAGTTAACAGACAAGTTTAAAACTGTCTTGAATCTGTCATGAATCAGTGGTCAGATGAAAATTGTTGAAAACTCTTGAATCATACAACGATTGGAAGTGAGAATTTTGAATATTCTCATCTATTTCACTATCCATGACGAACTGCAAGTTGATAATTCGTTTTGAACTATTTTTCAATTTTAGTTTTGAACTAAATGATTAGACTGTAGTGTCGTCAAAAATAGTTGACCGAAGGTAGTGAGGTCTATGTTTCAACTCGATTCGCTTTTGTCTGTCTGTATGTAACGCGATTACGGCCAAATGCGTTGATAGAATTCGATGAGATTTGACAGGAAAATTCCTTTTTCAACTGCACGTCGATGTATACACCAGGTTTTTTTTTGAGATTTTGCATTTTAAGGATAATATGGAAAGAAGAGAAATTCCTCCATACTCTGATATCACTATAATTATATATATCATCTACTTTGAAGATATGATAAATTAGACTATAGAATTATTCATAATCAATCAGTTGACAAGTGGGTTATTCATTAAGCATATGGGATACAAATTCAAACGTGAACTGAGTTTATTAACATGAGTGAGTTTTTGATCTTGGAGAAAACAAATAACAGTTTTTAAGAGTAAATTATGATTCAACTGTGAATTGTGATTCAACTGAATCAACCAGAAGAGGTGACATCATATACTGATGGATGAGAAACTGAGTGAGGTCTACTGTTTACAGAGCTACTAGTTAAAAACGAATTTTGATTACATGATCATGATCAGCATCGCAGCTACCATTTCTCAACATTTTTTATCCATAGTTGGCGATCACAGAAATGACTTTGCAGAGAAGCTTCCTTAGAATATCTTCCAATTTTTTGTCGCATCGAGCAGAGATTCTTTGTTCAATTTTTTCTCGACTTGAGACCAGCTCAACCAAGTAAGGTTAGCTATTCTCGGCTGATGCATTGCCGTCTCTATACATAGTCTATATACATAAATGGCTGATGACGGCAACAATGTAGCTTAGCAGGCGGCAATCGTGTGGTTTGGAATGGGAGCCTTGTGCTCAATGTGTGTGTGTACGTGATGCGGTCATTGATGAGTGCCAGTGCCTTCATAATTAGTGGAGCTGTCTTTGTTGGGCCGAGTACCCTGGCCTTGACAGTGATACCACATCCAAAATAATCTCTATATACTCCGATGAGATAGTAAGGGTTGAGACTGCTTTTTTGAATCCCAATTAAATGTTTTATGATCGAGTAATTATGTGATAGAAACATAGAATAGAATGACTTTTTCATTTGTTGACGTGACGAAGTTTGGACATTAGTGTTTACTCAACCACAAAAATAAAAGCAAAAAATACAAAATATATTGATTGGAGAATGAATTACCTATGGACGAGTTGGTCGATGCAAGATTTCAGAGAAGCAGTTGACCAGATGGTTGGTAATCGTTCAAGAAATCTAGATCACAGTGATAAGCTACATGTGCCCGTTTAGAAGTACTGTTAGACAGATTATAAGAGATGAAGTGGATCCACAGCTTTGGGTGGGTTCCGAACCACTGGGAGTAACATACGCATGAATCTAAAGTTATCGATAGCTTATGAACACTACTGTGTTTGTAGGTTATTTTTCACCATTATCTATCAGATCTATTTAATAGATCTGAATCTGGAATCTGAATAGATCTAAATCTGGTCCAGGGAGTCTGGAATAATCGCAATAAATGGCAAATGGGATGCGAGAAACGGCTGGAGCTGTAAAATAGACTCGCTTATATAATATCTATCAGATTTGGAATTGATCATCGAGTTGCCCAGCTTTTGGCTTTCTTTGAAACAATGAGAGTTTGATAAGCAGATTAGTAGCTCATTTTCATCAGGAATATTTTCAGGTATGTTTTTAGAATACGACTTAAGACTTTCCTGCCCTTATTGTTCAAAAATAGAGGTATATAATTCTCATAATACCGGTATCATAGAGGATTTTTCTTTTTTTATTTGTGGATACAATCATATAAATATGATTGTGAAGGAACAACAGGCTTGGCCCAAAAATATTCCATTCCCAAATCTTGGTAATGGAATGTTCAGAAAAATATGTTATGTTTCTGCTGTTTAGGTGCGTACAGATATACGCGCCGCGAACATGAGCAATTCACTTTTAATCAGCTGACTATATCTGTATTTTTACAGAAACGGTAAGATACAGATATGAAAAGTTTGGCATCAGCTGATTAAAAGTGAATTGCTCATGTTCGCGGCGCGTAAATCTGTACGCACCTTTAGAAGGTCAGGTTCAATTTTGATCCGAAAATATATAAGCTACATGGATTGAATTTACTTGATTCCACGATGAGGACCTATGAATAAACGGATATTGTGAATATAGAATGGGAAAATGAAAACTAGGGAGAAATTTTTTTTTGGTAAGATGAGAGGGAAATTGTGGATTTGTGCGAATCAGGAATGAGTAGAATACCAATTATTATAATTAGATCATCATCATCATCATCATCGTCATTCCAGGATTAGGCTCTATTGGCCTGTACCGGCATCCATTTCTTCCTTGGTCTTCCTATGCCTCGCTTTCCTTCGGGTTTGTACTCCCATGCTAATATTGGGAGCCTATTGGATGGCATTCTGAATAAATGAGTAGACCAATTATAAAAGTTCTTCATTCTTGTAATTTACACCCGGGCTTATACACTGATTTACAATGAATGACAATAATTATTATTCAACGGATTTTACAAAGCATGAGAAATTATTAATCTAAATTAAGATTGAATGCAATTTGAATATCTATGATATACTATTGTATTGTATTGTGGCTTCATAAATCTGTGATGTTTCAACAAACAATTATTGTTGACTTTGTGAAGAGGATATAAAATAGAATCCTTCCTATCAACACTCTACCAGAGAAATGATTGATTGATTGATTGATTGATTAATTGAGTAATTTATTTATGTAGATTACAATATATACTGGCTTATACACTTATATACAATTGCTCACAATACAGCAAAATTATAGATGAATTTACATAATATAGACTAAGAAAATAATTGAAAAAAGCAATCTGAGAAAGTAATAAACTGTAGATAATTGGGCCACTGCCCAAATCTAAATCTGTCTAAGGGCCACTGCTAACAAATATGTTACCTATAACACTAATATTGAATGTATAAGGAGGCAGTTAATTTACATAGGTACTAAAATAATAAACCTCATTCCAAATCACTTTCTCATGGACAATAAGATCAGCGGAAAAATTAAACTGGATATAAAAAACTGGACATACAGTAATTTCTTCTTCCATTTAGATATATGACTCGAGATTTCTGCTCCAGCATTGTTTTTTTCATTTTTCAGTGGACTCGCTTACCTTTATTTTGAGTACCTATTCCTCTGTTTTCTTCCTTCCCCCCATTTCTCCCTTACCTTTTCCCTCATTACTTCTCTTCTCTTCTTTGCCTGCCTATTACATGGGAAACCATAGTTGGCTAGGTATCTTCCTCTCTTTTTTTTCTCTTCTCCAACACACCCAACCACATGGTTTTTATTTTTGAACATTTTATTGTGTTTTATTTGTTTCAAATTCTTTGTAATTTTGTTTTGTCTTGTTATGTGTGTTTTTAATAAATAAATTGAAATTGAAAATTGAATTATATTGTTATGCATCTACATAAATTGGCGGAGCTTTGGACATATCAATGTCCATTCTTCGGAAAGAATATTACAAATATTAATAATGATTGGAGATGATGAGAGTATGAAAGAATTTGAGTTAACTCTCCAACGATTTCATTTGTGTTATTGATGAACTGTACTGAACACTCCAATTCACTTCCAAACAACTCCAATTAGATTCAATGACGCACAGGCTACTTCGCAAACGTCAATCGCAAGAAGCTGATAAAGTATTTCGGTTGTCAGTTTCACATGAATTGAAGTCGATACTTGGCCTAGATTCCAATCGATAGCTGGAGTGGTCGTATTCGGTTGGCATCACTCATACGAACTTTTGAAGCTTCCGATTGTGCAGCGCACACTACGATTGTGCGGCGCACACTCTCGAAACACAAAACCGAGTGGCGCTGGTGTTGAAAGGCAATGGAGTGTGTTTGCAATGGCGATTGTTTGACGAGCGCTTTTCTTTGGACAGCTGCTCTGCTGTTCGAATCAATCATCTGGAACACAACTCGACTCTATTACTCTGCTTCACTCTGCTCCGTCGATAATCGATTGATAAAACTGAACCTGTTCTAAATTCTTGTCGGTAGCGACAGGAAACCTATTAGCGAATTAACGAGACTACATTGTCTAGTTCGTTCAATTGATAATAAATTTTCTGTTGGTGTTGAAAGTTTGAAACGTTGTGGAGACTGTCCACGACGGAACAGGGCAAACTAAGTGGATAAACACTTGCAGTTCTAGTTTGATACCGTCAAAATAGTATTCAACCTGATAACTTAGCGAATTAACCTGACTGCATAGTCTAGTTCGTTCAATGATAATAATTTTCTGTTGGTGTTGAAAGTTTGAAACGTTGTGGAGACTGTCCACGACGGAACAGGGCAAACTAAGTGGATAAACACTTGCAGTTCTAGTTTGATACCGTCAAAATAGTATTCAACCTGATAACTTAGCGAATTAACCTGACTGCATAGTCTAGTTCGTTCAATTGATAATTTGCTATTAGGTGTTGAAAGTTGAAACGTTGTGGAGAATGACTAAGACGGAACAGGGCAAACTAAGTGGATAAACACTTGCAATTCTAGTTTGATACCGTCAAAATAGTATTCAACCTGATAACTTAGCGAATTAACCTGACTGCAATGTCTATTTCTTTCAATTGATAATTTTCTGTAGGTGTTAAAAGTTGAAACGTCCACGAGGGAACAGGGCAAACTAAGTGGATAACCTCTTGCAGTACTACGAGTATAGTTTGTTACCGTAAAAACGAACTATGTAGATAAAGTCCAATGTTAATTATTAATGTGGATAAACACACTCGTGGATAAACAGTTCTTGTTCGATATCGTCAAAATATTATTAAACCTGATTACTTTGGAATCAGGTAATGTATGTAATGTAATAATTGAGGAAAGATCGCATGTGGTATTTTTCTATATGATATAATGTTACTTTGTAACAGGGACTGTTGTTACTTTATAAAGGGGCATTTGTTACATTGTAACAGGGACTTTTGTCACTTTGTAACAGAGACTTTTATTACATTGTGAAAGGAACTTTTGTTACTTTGTAACTTTGTAATATCTGTCAATTCGTAACAATGAGATTAAACTTGCAATCTAACTTCCACTGTTGGATGTGGAATGCTATTGTCACTGTCTCCTCTTACTTTATTTACTCCTGGAGGTGTTTTGGAATATTTATAAGTTATGCAGTGACTCAAATTATTCTTTCAGAATACTGTCGTTTGTGTAACTGAAAAATATACTAAGAATAGAATTCAATTATTGACAAAAATACTATTATAAGAGAAAAATAGGAGGGAGACTCAAAGACTCAACAGAATTTGATGGGAAACAAAGGATATAAAGAAAAGTTTATTAAATTGGGAGACAGACAGTATACTGAGATATTGCAATTATTGAAAAGCTAATGAATTAATAATTATTATTAAATAAAAATCCAAATTAAATGCTGTAATTCACCTCGAAGACTTCTGTTACTGCAAATATTGACAACAGGGTAAACAGCTAGATGGAAATTCGTTGAACGCTACTATTCAAAAATTATTTACAACCCAGGCTGACAAATAATTTTTGAATAGTAGCGCTCAACGAATTTCCATCTAGCTGTTTACCCTATTGTCAATATTTGCAGTAGCAGAAGTCTTCGGGGTGAATTACAGCATTAAATTTTGATTTTCGTTCAATAATAATTATAAATTAGGAGAGTTACTGAAGTCGAAGAGAAAAAAGATGATAGTTATATGATGTAGAAGTTAAAAGGTAAAAATGGAAATGGAGGAGTCCAGAAATTTAAATGGATGAAAGACAGTGAAGGAAACTGAAGGAAGCAAACATCAACAGTAGTGTAAGTATAACTTAATTGTAAGGAAAACAGACTACAGTATTGGTAATATAGAAGACTGACTACTTTGTTTCCAAGTATGCAGATTGGAATAAAAAAATAATGTAATTAAAGTGATTTTGTTTATTATATAATTCTGATAGAAGTTTTTATCCCAGTTGTCAACAAGAATACCTGATCATTTCACTCTGTTTATAACTTTACAATGTTTTTAACTATTTCTCTACAACTACTGCAGCACCAAAAATAGAAACTGATACATTTTTTATGAATCACTATGCAGTGTAGGGCTTGTTTTTAAAGTATGCAGGCTGGATTCTAATGAAGAAATTAAATTTATGTGTTTCTATTCTCCATGTAAATGGAGATTAAATATTATTCCTATCCCAGTTGTCAACAAGAATATATTATTGATTTATTTTCGAGTGCAAATGCAATGAAACATTTTCCACAAAAGCTTCAAGTAACTAGCTTGGCAACAGAGTAGCGCTCGTGGCAAACAGGCATTCGTCCTTCAGCCTCGGCAAGTGATATTTACAAGTGCACATTTCAAATGTTATCAGATAAATGAATGATACATGTAACATTAAACCGGCACGTGGAATTCTAATCGTATCAGGGTGTGCGTGCATTTTTCTGGGAGTGGCTGGCAGATATCTATCATTATTTGCGCGCAGTACAATTGAAGGTGCCGATCAAAAACAAACTGTTATTTGCATATCAACAATGGTCTCCATGTCCGAGCAAAAACAAAGCCGACTACAATTCCCTTTGCTGAGCTCTAATTGGACCTCCGAAAAGTTTTTTCTGCGCGATAGCGCGCGAGGTCTTGCGTGGTTTTGTGCAGGGAAGCGAGCGTGTATACACAGCTTTTCGATAGCTGTCGATATCGATGTACCGTGTATCGATGTAGGGTATGTCAACGTCAACATACGATTCCGCACGAGGACGTGCGTGCCGTTAAATGCGGACCGAACCTTCCCCCCACCCTTCAAACCCACCACCCCACAACACCCGACTCTAATAGAGCCAACTGAGTGTAAAGTTTACTTTCGATTTCACTTTATTTGCTCGCAATTAGAAAAGCCCCGTTGGAGCAATGTTATTACAGGGTGATTCAACATGTCGAGAGTCAATGTAGGTACCTCACCGAGGCTTGTTCATATTTCTACATGAACTAATGTTCTGACTGATGTTCGGTAACGTGGTCCCTTGAGGATATTCTCGTATTGTTCTGAGATGGGGACGGCTGGAACAATTTTGTGCTCACGCAATGCGAGTTGAGCGTCATTTTATCTGAGTTTGTAGATTGAACGAGCAGACTAAAGTTCAGTACAATGTATAGTTCAGTAGAGTACAGTCCAGTGCAGTTCAGTACTGTACCGTAAAGTATGGTACAGTTCAATACAATGAGAACTGCTCTATTTTATTGACCTTGATCGGGAACACCAAATGATTGATTCTTTCTCATGAAAAAAAATGAAAGATGTGAACCTTCAATTCTATAACTATTTTACAATTTTATTACTAATACTGATACACCGCAGGCCCTAGTTCAAAAATTGCAACCACGTAGCGCTTTAAAATCATGCAAAATACTTCATGCTATTACTCGCTCACTATTAGAGTAAAAAGTAAATTCTTATGGCTTTTGTTGGTGGGGAGTCCCTTGCGGGAAGGTCCCACCGCGTGAATATATAATTTAAGACGTCAATGGGCCTATGACGACTGTCATACTTCAGCCGGGACTGACAATTTACCGTGCCCATCCGATAACACGGGAGTGATCTAGTTAAAAAACTTTTGGTTGTGAGAGGGTTTGAACCCGGGATCTCTATGCTGCTACGCAAGCAATCTATCCACTAGACCACGGATCACTCCACTATTAGAGTAAAACTTGTTTTGAAAACTGATTTATTCTTCTTATATCTATGTCCATGCCGCTACCATGTCGATTTATTTTTATTTTTTATTTAAACAAAAATAAATTTCTTAATTTCAAAGGGAACAATTTTGAACATCATGAAAGTATCTCCCATTTCATGGAGTAAGCTCCGAATGATTCTTTACTATGGAAAGATTTAGATTTGAAAAATGTAAACCATACTGAACATAAATCAAGCATTTCGTGTTTCTTCTCAAATAATTATTCTTAGTGCCGGTGGCACGAAAGCCAAAGGAATTAGTTTCATGAGAACCAATCAGAGAAGACGTTTTATCATATAGGCCTTCTCTGATTGGTTCTCGTGAAATTAATCACCTGCTTTGGTGCAAT
The DNA here is from genome assembly GCF_014356525.2 of Nilaparvata lugens. Lineage (NCBI taxonomy): Eukaryota > Metazoa > Arthropoda > Insecta > Hemiptera > Delphacidae > Nilaparvata > Nilaparvata lugens. The sequence goes on from NC_052507.1 coordinate 79,409,746, forward strand.
ATCCTCTCCTTCTCCATCTACTTCTCCTCCTCCATTTACTCCTCCTCTTCCTCCTCCTCCTCCACCTCTCCTCAATAATAATAATAATCAAGAATACTGCTCATCAAGTGGAGAGTGAAAAACTATATCTATGACATTACTAGTCTAAAGAAAAAATATGATAATTATTATCCATAAAAAGAATCTTCTTTTTTTGAGTATTGACCTCGCTCATGTTTAATTTGAGGATGCTGAATCCGAATCTAAAATCGCGAATTCTTTATCTTCATTTTGAAGCGATTTAGGTTTTGATGGATAGATGAGACATAATCGTTTCCTAGAAAAATTGACGCAAACCTGGCTGAGATTGATCGAAGAAAGCACAAACCTTCAAACCTTAGAAATTTACAACGATCTCCCGTCTACACGACGCAAACTTAGCGCAAACCTGGCAGGTTTGCGCTAATATCGTTGTCGTGTAGACCGGGCATAACAACTGCTACAATTTACTCACATCCATACGTAATTATTATTCAAATTTGTTTTGTTTTTCAGATTGAGTTTCACGGGTATTGGAGATTTGGCGCCTGGTGAAGTCTGACTCTTCATATAGTAATACTGAATTTATTGGATCAAGAATATTACAATATTGCATGATATAATGAGAGAATTTGGAGTATGTTGTAGTTGTAGTTATTTTACAATACACAATTTTCAATACACGGCAAATAGCATGAATTTCCTTTCTTCTCATAAATGAGCTTCAACAAACAAACTTTGGCTTTGTTATAATTGACTGAGCGAAGTGAGGTCTAAGATTCAAGACGACGGTTTGGCATTTCTCTTAATGTTTAAATGTTTGAATGTTTATATGTTTTTATGTTGCGCATTTACGGCGAAACGCGGTAATAGATTTTCATGAATTGTGCGTCGACGTATATATAAGGTTTTTGGATATTTTGCATTTCAAGGAAAATATAAAAGGAAAAAGGAGCTTCCTTCACACGCCAATATTACCGTAAAAGTCAGACTGTAGAATTATTCATCATAAATCAGCTGTCTATAGTGGACTATAATACTACCCGTTCAAAAACATCGAACATCTTGAAAATGTATCTTTCCATTAACGTTAGTAGACAGTTGATTATAATACTACCCGTTCAAAAACATCGAACATCTTGAAAATTTTATCTTTCCATCAGCGTTGTAGACAGTTGCAGCCAGACCTGATAACAGCGCTCACACTCACATTCCGGGACGACACGTCACGGTACGATATAGGACAGAAAGCTCTTTGTTTATTTAGGATTTTTTCTAGACATTTTTAATTGATAAATTATTTATCGATTTTTGAGAAACATAACAACAGGTCAATGTAACTGACTGAGCGCGAGGTCTACTGTTCACAGAACTACTAGTTATTAACTCATCACTATATGAATTATCTTTTAACATAGAAAAATAAAGTAAACGGTAGTTTCCAATATGACCATCAACGTACTATTAGTACAACGTTCTAATCCATTTCACAGTTTCCGGATATTGAGACATAACCGTAGTGCAATTTCCTTAGTTACAATCATTTGTTTCAATCATCTAGGATTGCTCGCGTTCGTGTTCATCAGCGTAGGAATGTAATTGTAGAATAACCTTTCACAGAGGATTGATCGTTAATTCCACTTAACTGAGCATGAAGCAATGGAGTCTAGAATGCTCATCAATCTTCATGGAAAGTATACGCTTGACCAATATAGCTAGGGCACGACTGTCGAGGCTTCTCTTTAAAGAGAGGTCCACGTTGTAATGGCAGTATTTGATTAACATTGGTGCTGCTATCCTTGTCTATCATCCTTGCATCATCTTCACATAGTCTTCTTATCATTGTCGTATCATCTTTGTATCATCTTCATATCATCTTTGTATCATTTTCGTATCATCTTTGTATCATCTTCATATCATTTTCGTATTATCTTTGTATCATCTTTCTATAGTGAGGTCCACGTTATAATAGCAGTATTTGATTAACATTGGTTTTGCTATCTTTGTCTATCACCCTTGTATCATATTTTATCATCTTTGTATCATCTTCATATCATTTTCGTATCATCATTGTATCATCTTTCTATAGTGAGGTCCACGTTATAATAGCAGTATTTGATTAACATTGGTGTTGCTATCATTGTCTATCACCCTTGTATCATATTACATCATCTTTGTATCATTTTCGTATCATCTTTGTATCATCTTCATATCATTTTCGTATCATCTTTGTATCATCTTTCTATAGTGAGGTCCACGTTACAGTGACAGTATTTGATTAACATTGATGCTACAATTATCATTGTCTATCATTCGACAAGATAAAAAGCGCCATCCTTTTCTAGCTTGATAACGTTGCCAGATCGTTTCCAAAAATGTAGAAGTATGATTAGTAAACAAAATATCCAATCTCAATTATGAAAATTTCCAATTAAATTATCAAAAAACATAGATTCTTGAGATGGAAATTATTTATATTCTTGACTAATCAATATGAATGATTATTTCTAACAAGAATAAACATTTATTTAATCAGATATTAATATGAAACTCAATCAGATATACTGTCACTTCCAGTCAGATATACTGATAAATATACTGATCAGATATACTGTCAGATATACTTCCAGTATCTTGTATAGAAGCTGTGGCAAGGCTGCTCTAATTTGGCAACGCTGCCCTCCTATCTTTCTCTACTGCCACAATAACGTGGACCTCTCTGTTGTGAAGCCATTTATTTATTCTTAATCAAAATACACCGGTATCAGCTCTTCTCCATAGAAGACGTGGCAAGGTCGAGAATCGGCAACGCTGCTTTCCTATTTATCCCTTCTGCCACTATAACGTGGACCTCTCTGCTGTGAAGCCATTTCTTGTCTCTCTGCAAGGTCAGGACGCTCCGGTTGACAGACGACGTCTTCCAAATGCACTTTTTTGAACAGCACACAGATAAGAACGTCCGTCTGTCCCCTTGTTTTATCATCTGAGATCTAGAC